>NC_057394.1:18808894-18922174 GCF_019320065.1 Cervus canadensis | reverse complement strand
TTCTCTTGTGTTGTTGGAAGAGGGTTTTTGCTATGACCAGTGCGTTCTCTTGGCAAAATTCTATTAGCATTTGCTGTGCTTCATTCTGTACTCCAAGGCCAAATTTGCCTGTTACTCCGGGTGTTTCTTGACTTCCTACTTTTGCATTCCAGTCCCCTATAATTAAAAGGACATCTTTTTTTTTTTTTTTTTTCTAAAAGGTCTTATAGGTCTTCATAGAACCATTCAAATTCAGCTTCTTCAGCATTACTGGTCAGGGCATAGGCTGGATTACCTTGATATGAGTGGGTTTGCCTTGGAAACGATAGAGATCATTGCCGTCGTTTTTGAGTTGCATCCAAGTACTGCATTTCAGACTCTTGTTGACCATGATGGCTACTCCATTTCTTCTAAGGGATTCCTGCCCACAGTAGTAGATATAATGGTCATCTGAGTTAAATTCACCCATTCCAGTCCATTTTAGTTCGCTGATTCCTAGAATGTCAACATTCATTCTTGCCATCTCCTGTTTGACCACTTCCAATTTGCCTTGATTCATGGACCTAATCCAGGTTCCTATGCAATAATGCTCTTAATAGCTTCGGACCTTGCTTCTATCACCAATCCCATCCACAACCGGGTATTGTTTTTGCTTTGGCTCCATCCCTTCATTCTTTCTGGAGTTATTTCTCCACTGATCTCCAGCATCATATTGGGCACCTACCAACCTGGGGAGTTTCTCTTTCAGTATCCTATCATTTTGCCTTCTCATACTGTTCATGGGGTTCTCAAGGCTAGAATACTGAAGTGGTTTGCCATTCCCTTCACCAGTGGACCACATTCTGTCAGACCTCTCCACCATGACCCGTCCGTCTTGGGTGGCCCCACAGGGCATGGCTTAGTTTCATTGAGTTAGACAAGAATGTGGTCCTGTGATCAGATTGGCTAGTTTTCTGTGATTATGGTTTTAGTGTGTCTGACCTCTGATGCCCTCTCGCAAAACCTACCATCTTACTTGGGTTTCTCTTACCTTGGACGTTGGGTATCTCTTCACGGCTGCTCCAGCAAAGCGCAGCCATTGCTCCTTACCTTGGACGAGGGGTATCTTCTCATAGCCACCCCTCCTGACCTTGAACGTGGAGTAGCTCCTCTCGGCCCAATGCACAGTAAATCTGTGGAAGATTTCCACCTTTTGTGACTGAAACTTTATACCTATTAAACAGCAACTCCTCATTTCCCGTCTCCCAGCAGCTACCATTCTAGTTTCTGTTTTTGTGGATTTGTTTCAGACACGTCACATAAGTGGAATCATGTAAAATTTGTCCTTCTGTGACTAACTTTCTTCACTTATTGTAAAGTCCTCAAGGTTTATCCATGTTGTAGCATATGGCAGAATCTCCTTTTTATGGCTGAATAATGTTCCATTGTATGGATATTCCACATTTTTTTATCCATTCATCCATCACTGGACATTTGGGCAATTTCTGCCTGTCAGCTGTTGTGAATAATGCTGCCATGAACATGGATGTGTAAATCATTTTTTGAGCTCCTGCTTTCAATTCTTTTAGATATATACTCAGAAGTGATATTACTGGGTTATATGGCAGTCTATTTTCAATTTCTTGCTGTTTTTCATAGTGGTTGTACCATTTTACATTCCCACCAATAATGTACTAGAGTTCTACTTTCTCCACATCCTTGCAACACTTGTTGCTTTCTTTTTTTGTTTTTGTTTTTATAATGATGGTCCTAAAGTCATGAGGTCATATCTCATTGTGGGTTTGATTTGGGTTTCCCTGATGATTGCTGACTTTGAGCATATTTTTGTGGACTGTACTTTCTTAACATACTAGACATATTCATAGACTATGCTTTCTTGTCATATAATGGCTATAAATAAATTTCTGTTGTTTTAATGGTTATTTTACATGATTGAAAAAACAATAAGTTCTTTTGGTATATTTTCATAGGAGTCCCAAATGCAAAAAGCCATTTCACTTTTTAATACTTGTTTCACATTTTAGTAATGATAAAATACTTAGCACAACAAAACTGCATAGATTGCTTAACAGAAAATTTTAAAACTTCCTATTCATTCTCCTAGAATAGAGACTCTGCCTTTACTTCACGAATTCTGTATCCACTCTCAGCAAAATTAATCTTCAGTATTTAACATCTCGTCACTCCACAAAGATGTGAATAGTCCTACCCCAAGCATTTTTCCATCATTGCTTAAAAAAGGAAAGGAATGGAAACGGAAGAAATTCACACGATGAGGGAAGTGGTCATTCCGCACTCAGACTTTGATTAGTGCCAAATGGGTTATGTTTATTGAATCAACAGGATCGCTTTGACATGTAAAATATGCTACACACCAGCCCTCCACTCTGGACAGGCTACATAACTTTGGGGCCCAGTGCAAAATGAAAAGGCATGGCCCTTGTTAAAAATGTATTAATATTTCAAGACAGCAGGTACAGAACATTAGACCAAGTTCTAGGATCTTCTAAGTAGAGAGTAGTCATAGGCCCATCAGGCCAGCCCTGACCTCATGGTAAAAAGAAAAAAGGATCTTCTGGAAGTTTGTCATATATCAGAAAATTATGCATAACCAGCTCAGTGCTCTCAAAGTAATAGTAGGGGTGGTAGAGAAATTTCTTAAAAATCTAATGGGGGGAAAGGGTTCACAAACTGCACCTATATCAAATTTATCAAGTATATAAACTTGATATCAAGCTTTTTTCTAGAAAATTCCAAAGGCCCACTTAATTTCAATACCAACCCAGACGTTCATTTTGAGGCTAGAGTTTTGCAGTCAGCCAGAACCAGGCTACAGAGCAGAGTTACTTCCCTCCTTGTCATAATTAATTTCCTGGCAATCATTGCCAGGGGAGAGAAAAGTTTCTCAGAATTAGACAAGCTCACAATATCCCCCAGTCAATATGAACACATAGTTCAGGGGAGACTTCAGGGAGACCCAGATCAAGCCCAGTTTTATCACGCTCTATATAACCTATTAACCTTAAGCAATGAAATGGTTATGAGGATGAGAGAGAGATTTAAATGAACAATGGGAAGTTATCTTTCCCAAGTATCTGCAATTAGCAATGATCCTAAGAATTTCATAATATGAAACTGAGAAACCCAGCTTTCCTGCTCTCACCACTTAAGTCATTGGGGGAAGTTTCCTTTAGTTTTGATGATTTACAAAGTGAGCTGGTGGCCTTTTCATCTATTATTATTTGTCACAAGATTCATTTCCTCTACAAATGCTTTCATTTATTTAAAGAAAAAAACATAACCAGCAATACAGTCAGACTCTGAGTGATTTCTTCAATTCTGTAAATTACACTATTGACATAATTAATAACTTTAATACAAAAACTATGGCTGTCAGATGGGCACAACATCCAATCAATGGAAACAAATAATTTTCCCTTCTGTTAAATGATTCTCTCAAGAAGTGAATCTAAGAAAACAGAATAGTCAATCAATGAAGGAGTTGCCTGTATTGTCTCTCTTATCAGTAGAATTGAAAACAAAAGGTTTCCTTTATTGTGTAAATTTCAACCATTGGAAATCAATTGTTGTACACAGAGGGGGGTTGCTGTATGCAGTAGACACCAATGTCTGACTTTTATATTGTAAAATCGCAGCAGAACAGACAATTATTGCCTAACGTGATTATCCAAATACTCTGCAAATCAAGATGAACTTCTTGTGGGGAAAATTCAGATGTTTTAAACCATGTCATTTACAATAGGGAACTCAGAGAGTCTGAGGCCTCACTACAGCCCCATCCTTAACTTTATGGTATGTCATTTGGGTTCTTGGAAAGATTGAAGACATCCTGCCAGAGGCGGATAGGCAGTGCGGTGAAGCTGTGGTGTTAATTTGCAGGTGTGAAGCATTGTCTCTGGTTTGAATCCATCTGCAGTGCTATGGAGGGTTTCTTTGAACCTGAAACACCCATGAAGAACATGAAACACAACCACAAATTCTCTTGGCTTGCTCTTTTTAGATTCAGCCTAAGCATAAATGTTGCAACACCATTGGCTTAGAGGAGGGGAAAGAGGCATGAAGGAAATAAAGCAGAAGCAGCAGCATCTGGAATACCAGGCTAACAACCCACATCAACCCATTAAAGACATGGTCTTCCTTCTTATGGCTTCCCTGGTGGCTCAGCAGTGAAGAATCCACCTGCCAATGCAGGAGAGGCATATTCAATTCCTGGGTCGCGAAGATCCCCTGGAGTAGGAAATGGCAACCTATTCCAGTATTCTTGCCTGGGAAGTCCCATGGATGGAGGAACCAGGTGGGGCTACAGTCCTTGGGGCTTGCAAAAGAGTTGGACATGACTGAATGACTAAGCAACAACAAAGCACCTGAAGGATGCCATGTGAGGATGGAGGCAGAGATTGCAGTGATGTGGCTGCAAGCCAAGGGATGCTAAGGATGGACCATGCCCTAGAATCTGATTTGGGCACCTTGATTTGGGACTTGTGACTTTCAGAACTTTGACAGAATAAATTTCTATTGTTTTAAGCCACCCAGCTTGTGCTACTTTGTTTCATCACACCTAGGAAATTAACATCCTATGTTAGAGGGTGGTCTGTGCAGGGGGGAAGGGGCAGGGAATGACGGAGATTGTGGTGTCATTCCGCAGGGAGGAGAGTGGGTTGTGGTGGTAGGAAGCGAACCATGTAAGCTTCATGTAGGTGAGATTTGAGCGAAGACTTGACAGAGGTGAGGGAATTGGCTCCATGCAGGTATTTGGGGAAGAGTGTTCTGGCTGAAGACCAGCAAGGGTATAAGCCCCAGGAAGGAGCCTGCCAGACGAGCTGGAGATCAAGCAAGGAGTCCCCTGTGGCTGGAGCAGAAAGAGGGAGAGATTGTTAGGGGCTGAGGTTGGATGGACAGTGATGGAGCAGGGTCCTTCTGGGCTATGATGAAGACTGGAGCTTTTGCTCTGAGTGAAATGTAAAGATTGGAAATTTCTGAAAGAGGAGTGATGTGATCTTACATCTGAAGGGTTCTTCTGGCTGCCTAGTTGAGAATAGACTTTGGGAGGAGGGGCAAAGAGACGCTCTTACAGTCGTTAGCCCAGTAATCCCAGCAATGACATGCTCATTTCACCGTGCTGGCAGTGGGTGTGGAGAAGTAGTTGGACTCTGAGTATAGTTTGAAAGGAGAGCCAAGAACATTCACAGATGGAGTGGACCTGTGGTGCTCCATACCTCCCAAGGGCCAGAAGACCCCACTACTTCTTGAAGAGTGTTGGAGGCACTCAGAAAAATCCTTCCTCATTGGTTTTCCCTTTCTAGCATGTTATATTTTGATGCTTGGCCCACTGTCATGAAAAAATTATCTTGGTTTGATTGTAAGAATTAGACTGAAGCATATGATTTTTTTAGTATGAAAGTACTATATGTACAAGATTTTTTAAATAACATACAGAAGGATAGAAAATGAAAATTAAAGGCCTCTTTTTCCCTCCTCTGTGTCATAGTTCAATTATAATCACTGTTGATGTCTATTCCTACAAGTAAATGTAATGCATATACAACATATATATGCTATATCCTATTTTTTTACACAAATGTGACTGTATTATATATGCTGTTCTGCCTTGCTTTTCTCTTCAGTGTTTTTATAATAATGTGAACAATGTTTCAAATCTTTGAAACTCTATGATTTCTTTGTAAGGGTACATCCTATGCATATGTAATACTTTAATCGGTCCCTTATTGATGGATATTTTAAGGTTGAAGTAGACAGATTTCTAAACATGTGTATGTGTGAGCTCAGTTGTGTCTGACTCTTTGCCACCCCCTGGACTATAGCATGCCAGTCTCCTCTGTCCATGGAATTTTCCAGGCAAGAATACTGGATCGGGGCGCCATTTCTGCTCCAGGGGATCTTCTCTGTCCAGGAATCCAATCCACATCTCTTTCATCTCCTGCACTGGCAAGTGGATTCTTTACCACCTGGGAAACTGAAATAGACAAGTTTATAAATAACAGTAGTTTAAAAAGCAAACGCTGTATGCTCGGAACTCTTTTAAAGAACTCATTTATTTCTCACACCATTCCAATAAGCGGATGCTATTATTATCCCAAGTTTTTGGATAAAGGCACAAAGGGACAGAGGAGCCAAGCAACTTGCCAAAGATCAAGCTGACAAGTGCTGGATCACATATCGCAAGTGATGGATCCAGTCAATCCTCTACACCTCTTTTTCTCTTTACTTTGTGGAACTATGTAAAATAAAATCCTAGAAGTAAAATTGTTGAATCAAAGAGTGTACGTATTTTAAACCTTGATTGATAATTTCAAGTTGGCTTCCACAGAGGTGGTACTAATTAACAATTTATAATAACTATAATCTTTACCAAGTCTGATGGATATGGAATGGCATTTCATCTGTGCTTTTTAATCTATGTTTTAATTTCCATCTCTTTAATTGTGAGTGAGGTTGAAATTTCTTCCTGTTTTAATTGGACATTTGTGTGTTTGTGTGTGTGTGCGCGTGTGCATTGTCTATTCATATCCCTTGTCCACTTTCCTTTGGGTTTTTCATTTTTTATTATCTCATATGAGTTCTTTGTATATTAATAAAATTAGTCATTTGTCATATATGTTCCAGTTTCCTCGATCTTACTTGTCTTTTAGCATTTAAAGATTTTTTCCCATGTGACTGACCATTTACCAAACAATTCATTTTTCTTTCATAGTTCCTGATCTTACTGATTCTCTTAATGAGATCTTCAAAGACCTTCTTTTCTCTGGCTAAGGGTGAGTTGAACTAAAATGGCAATCTTACTTTGCATTTCTGAACCAATTCTGTTCCAAATAGAGTTGCATGTTTTGACCTCCAAAACATTATTTCAAAAACTGATATTTCAAAAAGTGATATTTCATTCATGATATATCAATGGCCAAGTGGAATGTATGAATTCCATTTTCCTGGATTCACAGTAAGTTAAAATGTTTTGTGCTGTCAATAATAATTAAGAAGAACACAACCTATAAGGAGAAGGTGGTCTCTAGTGGCATACCACTAGTCTGTATATTTAATTCCATTCTACTTGATATTTTATTAAATATTTGAATTTGAATAAAATAAGCATATTTATTAGATATAGTAGTAGTACAAGTTTGGAGGGATGGTTAACATACTCTTTAATAGTTGTCAGATACACTCAAATTGATTTTGACAGCTTGGCACAATCAGTAAAACTAATAAGATGAAATTTAATAGTGGTAGATGAAAAGTTCTGCAATGAGGTTAAAAAAAACGCCTGGCCAATTAGAAGATGAGAGACACCTGAGCCATTGGCAATTCAAATAAAATTGTTTAGGGGGTTTTATTTAATGAAAATTGCAATACTGGCCCATAGACAGAATTGCCAGAAGAGCTAATGAGATCTTAAATTACATTAATAGAAATATTTCATCCAGAATAAAAACAGTAATAGTCCCAGGTGTATGCTATACCAGCATGCCTACATGGAGAGAACAGTTTTAGTTCTGAGTATCATATTTTAAGAGATCCATTGACAAAACTGAGTTCCCCCAAGAATGAAGACCATGCCACTGGAATATTTAAACTAGTAAAAGAAAACTGTCACTAGGGCTAGAATAATCTCCTTTAGATATTTAAAGGACTCTTATGTGGAGACATGATTATATTTATCCTGTGGACTGGGATAAATGAAGTCATAGAAAGGGAGACTTCTGTTCAAGAAGAAATTGTCTAATATTTGGATCTGTCCACTAATTGAATGATTGCCTTATGAGAGGATATTTCCATCATCAGGAGTATTTAAGCTGAGATGCAGGGGTGTTGTAAAAGGAGTCAAGCTTTGGTTGAGATCAGATATACAAGATCAGCCACAGGGTATTTATCACATGTGGTTTAAACAGGGCTAATGTTTACAGCTTCAGTGTTAGTCCTATAACAGTGTCACTTGCAGTTATCAATACAAGCATTCCAACAAGCTGAATTGGAAAGAGGAACACAGTTTCAGGCTCTCTAATTTGTGATCCAGCCAATGATAAGAGTGGACCGTTGTAAGTATGTTTTGAAGAAGAAAATCATCAATCATATCTGTTAATACAGAAAAAAAAAAAAAGATTAAAAAAAAAAACACTGGTCTGATCTTAAAATTTCTCCAATTCCTGAGAATCTAAGATTCTGCATCTAGGGATTTCATTAATATGATTATTCATAAGATGGCTGACTCTCCCACTAGACCAAGCTAGGAACCATGTTCTATTAACTTCTCTGTCACCAGAGTCTGATTGTGCCTGGTGTATATTTGTTCCTCAGTAGACATTTGCCAAGTGAATCAATGAATGAGTGAATGAACAGCAGCACAGTTTAGCCCAGGTTAGGAATGCAAATATTCTCTTCCTTTAAGTCACCAGCAAGAGGAATGAACTTTCATATAACAGCTTAGTAGCCCCAACTATGGGGATGGAAAGATTTCTGGAGTAGGGAGCCAGGCATGCCATTAGAAATGCTCTCATATTTTCCTGAAATCCTCTGGAGTCCCTGTCCCAGTATTTTGTCTTTTAAATATGAAGATTTGTACTCTATGTCAATGTATTTGTTCAAATGAATCAACAGGTGTCTGAATAAATGAATGAAAGCCCATCTCCTTGAGGGCAGGCTGTCTTTCTTGAGTCAGGATGCCTACAATTACCTGGTCCCCTCTCTGCTGCCAAGCCTTACTTCTGAGATTTCCTCTCTCCCCTGGTCAGTGTGATCAGACAGGGAGTGATTCCAATGGAATGACTGTCTCCCCATCCCACCCCCATCATCAGTTCTGACTTCACCCATCCATGCTGGGGGTGACCCTTCTCGCTCACTGACCCACTAGCCACTCCACTGTCGACTTTCCACCCACAGAAGAACTGCCACTGAGGGCAAGGTCCAGCCTTGAGGAGTCCCTGCTCAAGGCTCAGGTCCCATCCCTGGAAGTTCATTCCTGCCCCAGGCACTGCTTTTGCTTTTTCCTTATTTGTAACAACCCTTCTTTCCCTTCCCTATTTGATTTTTTCTTTAAGTCCTTCCAGCCAGAGACCTATCTGCATGCAGCCAACAAGTACCTAGCACTGTCCTATGCCACCCGCTGTGTTCGGTACTGAAGACACCAGGACAAAGGAGATAAACCCTGGCTCCTATTACTCCAGTGCATACTGGAACATGGGCTCATCATCCCCCTGACTCACTAAAACTTAATTATCCTCGATTTTTTTACAGTGTTACTTTCCCCTCAAGAGACTGCAAATTCACTTTCTTAGAAACCTACCAGAGTAACCAGCTCCATGTGTGACCCATACCAGGCCCAATAATTATTTGTCACAGAAGTTGGAAGGGGCGGCTTTTCATGGCTTGACATGACTCAACTCAGACAAAAAGACCTTCAAATCTCATGCTTTTCTTGGATTGGAGATGAGATGGGATTCTTTCTACTTTGACTTTCTCACTGGAGAAAAAAAAAGTACTATATTTTCACAATTTTGAATAGGAATTCAAACCATCTCATTTTACCAGTCAGAATGTCCATCATCAAAAAAACCTACAAACAATGAATGCTAGAGAGGATGTGAATAAAATAGAATCCTCTTGCACTGTAGGTGGGAATGTAAATTGGTACAGTCCCTGTGGAGTACAGTATAGAAGTTCCCTGGGAAACTAAAAATAGACCTACAATATAATCTTGCAATCCCACTCCAGGGCATACTTCCAGAGAAAAACATAGTTTCAAAGGATACATGTTCCCCAATGTTCATTGCAATATTTACAATAGCCAAGACATGAAAACAATCTACATGTCCATTGACAGATAAATAGATAAAGATGTGGTACATATACACAATGGAATATTACTCAACCATGAAAAAGAATGAAATAATGCCATTTATAGCAACACGGATGGACCTGGAGATCATCATACTAAGTGAAGTAAGTCAGAAAAAGACAAATATCATATGATATTGCTTTCATGTGGAATAAAAAAAATGATACAAATGAGCTTATTTACAAAACAGACTCACAAACTTAGAGAACAAGGGGGCCTTATGGTTACCAAGGGGGCCTGGTGGGAAGGAGGCCAGCTTGGGAGTTTGGGATTAATATTAACTCTGAATAGCAGTACACACTGCTATATTTAAAAACAGATAGCCAACAAGGACCTCCTGTATAGCACAGGGAACTCTGCTTACTATGCTGTAATAACCTAAATGGGAAAAGAAATTGAAAAAGAATAGATACGTGTATATGTATAACTGGATCACTTTGCTGTACACCTGAAAACAATAAAATATCGTTAATCAACTATATTCCGATATAAAATAAAAACTTCTAAAAATCATCTCTTTGTCAATATTTTTCAATGTAATAAATAATATTGTCTGTACTCCTTCCCTTCCAGAAAACTTGGACTGTGTGACACTTTTAAACTACCGTTCCTGGTTTCTTTTTTTTTCCTTCTTTGTGCCTCGGTCCCATTTTACGTTTGGGTTGGTTTTTATATCAGCAAGTAGAAAGACGTGAGGAAAGCAAGCTGGATCCAGATTTCAGAAACATGTCTTCTAAGGCAAAAGGCACATGCCACCTAACAGGCAAGAACACTGGAGTGGGTAGCCATTCCCTCCTCCAGGGGATCTTCCAAACCCAGGCGTTGAACCTGGGTCTCCTGCATTGCAGGCAAATTCTTTATTGTCAGAGCCCCCAGAGAAGCCCCTAGCTCACAGGAAACTCTTTCCCTTTCTGTGCACCTGACTCTTCTTGTCTGGGAAGCACTCCTCAAAGGGAAAAAATAAACTAAAATATAAGCCACCATTAGGGGTATAAAAAAGATTGTAGATAGCTGGAAAACGGATTATGCAGAGCAACGGGATAAAATAACCCTCAGCACCAAAAGCCAGGGCTGCCCGAGATCAGTTACCACTGAGCCCGTAATGATCTTCTTACATCAAAAGCCCTTTCAAGACATAGCAACAGACCTGCCCTGCAAAGACTCTTGAACCAGAGGAGAGTGTAATCATCAATACTCTAGCCTTTCTCTTTTGTGAGCACTTTAAAAAAAAGCCTGGCGGAGTAGTGACTCTGGTATTAAGTATCATTTGAAACAATGCCTTGAAACCATAATGCAATCTCACTCCTGAAATGTGCAGTATTTGCTGCCACGGTGGGTACACCTGGCACGTCCGGTTGCTAATAGAATAAATCTGTGATTTTCTTTTCACATGCCTTCTCCCTTCTTGCTTGGCTGAATAAGCTGCAGATCAGTTGAACTTACCCTGCTTTTCTGTTTTGTTTCAGAATCTGGTATTTGTTTGTGCTTTATTTTCCCCTACCTCTTCATAAAAAAAAAAAAAAAAAGAGTAAACCAGTCTGCCTGTGAGAGTATTGACTGGGCTAAGAATGTGGGATTGTGTTGCAAAGGAGCTTGGGCCTGCAATGTTATCACTCAGCGGGACTGGGCCCATCAGAAAGCGCATGGTGTGCCATGACGTAGCTGGTCTCCGACCACAAAAGCAGACTTTTCTCTGTGAATTAGACAAACCACACAAAAGGCAACAATAGCTAGCATAAACACCATTTAATACTATTCACAGGCTATTGAAGAGATGGGCGTTGACAAAGAATTGCAGCAAAGCCAGGACATTGTGGTCCCATGAAAGGAGGCCTAGTGAACAGGAAGCATCATTGCAGCGGGCTGACAGTAACCATATAACGGCGGGATTGTGGGGCTGGCATTTACCCCAAGGGTCTTTACAGTCAGAAAAATAAAGAGAAATTAAAGCATAAGGAATCCTCTTTGTGGGCACTTAAGCCCATGAAGCAACACAAGAAGCTATACAATTGTCTTTTCAACACTCGGCTGTGCTTTAGATAATGATGAAAAGGAAACATTTGGGGTGTGCTTACTCGCAGGATTCTGTATCACCCATTGGGAAAACGCATCTATAAAAACAGATGAAATTTTCACAGCAAAATGAATAGTTGCATAAGCTTTTGCCTCGTTTTAAAACAGGAAGAGCTCACTGCGGCTGGATTAGTCAGGCTGCTCTCCGTTTCTGACAGCCTCTTTCGGGGACACAGGGTGTCCAGGGCAAGACAACTGTCATTTTTCACCAGGTGCATAAAGAAAAGGAAAAATTCAACAAACCCACGGAAATATAATGCCTATCTTTAAAATGATTAAACCTGTGCCTAACAGAACTAATTTATGTATACCTAAAAAAAAAATTGTTTACTTATTTGGCCACACTGAATCTTAGTGGTGGCTTATGGGATCCCTAGTTCCCCCACTAGGGATCGAACCCCACTACCCTGCATTGGGAGCCGGAAGTCTTAGCCACTGCACCACCAGGGAAGTGCCTCTAGGCATTTAAAGTAGGAATTTAACAGATGTACTTTAATTCCGAAACAAATCTATAATGGGAATCATTTTTTAATGCATCCTGAGTTCTAAAAAAAAAAGCATAATAGGTGCACCAAATACATTGAGGAAGGTTAGTGATGGAAGCACAAGACGATTTTAGAATGGATCCTAAGATATTCTAGAATGTCCTTTTTCTAAGGAACCTTGAGAGCCAGGGAGCTGAGTGACCAGCCATAGTTGCATAACCAGTAATAGCAGCTCAAGTTTGATCCCAGGTTTCCTGACTCCCTGTCCTACTATTCTGAATATGGAAATATTTTTTGAATATAGAAATGCTTTTTAATGTCAAGTGAACTTTTTGGTTGCTTATTTAGCTGTTTATCCTTAAGCAATTGCTTAACTCCTCTGTGTCTGTTTTACTGTTCATACAATGGGGTCAGCCTACCTCATAGAATTGTTGAGAGGGATTGAATGAGTTAATCTATGTGTTTAGAATAGTGCCTTATATCATATACATGTTTGCTGTTATTACTGCTTACTTATAGAACAGCAGAGAGGGTTTTGAAGACCTGAAATGACCAGTTTTCAGGTCTTCTAACTGCAAACCAGAGCTCTTTTTCCAACACTACTACAATGTCTCTCTCTCTTTTTTTTTTTTTTTACAATGTCTCTTAAGACCTTAAAAAATACTCTGTAAGCTCAGTGAAACCGCCCAGTGTCATAGACCATGTCGAATAAGGCTCTTGGTAGAACATGGCCATATACGTTAAACTCTCCTTTCTTTAGAGCAGTGGTTATCAAATTTTAGTGTGAACTTTAAAAAAAATTAAAATTTAAAAATAGTAGAAAGGGACTTCCCTGGCAGTCCAGTGGTTATGACTCTAGCTGCCAAAATAGAGGGTGCAGGTTCAAGCCCTGGTCGGGGAATTAAGATCCCATATGCTGCTTGGCACAGCCAAAAGATGAAAAAACAATAGCAACAACAACAAAATATATATATTGGGAACAAATTGGGAAGAAATAATTGTAACATATGTAATTTTTTTTAATATTTTAAATAAAAATTTTTTAAAAAGAAGGAGAGTGGGTAGGTCTTTTACCACCACTTTGCAATTCCATAGGTCTCCAGTGGGACCCAGGAAACTAAAAAAAAAAAAAAAACCACACTTCTTCCCTCACAGATGATTTCTCAGAAAGGCAATCCAAAGATAACACTTTGAGAAAATTTGCTTGAGAGCATAAATTCCTTCCTTCTTCCCCACCCCAAGCTTCTAGTGTCACCATTTAATTTTCATTTGTCCTCTGGGTAATCTGCTGCCAGTTAACTTGGTTTGATTGCAGGAAGGCTAATGAAGAGAAAGATTCTTCTGTACTGGTTAAGGTTAATCAGCAAAGCTAGTTCTGCTTGAGCTGAACCTCTTTAGCCATCTCAATGACCCCACATCTAACTCTAGCCAAGCACCTTCCAACACGAGCAGAGTGGACTTGGACTTATGAGAAAGGAGTGTAAAGATGGTGGACAATACCTCCACAATAGGAAGAGCTCCATGAAACACACGCTCCACTGAATGGCAGGTTTATCAGCATCAGACATTCACTGATTCATCTATTGATCATCCTTGTCAAGAACTGTGATTCTGGAAAAGGGAGATTTAAACTGAACAAGCCACCGTACTTCAACCCTCAGGCAGGCTGTGATCTAGGAAGGAAAGGAAAACAGACACACACTTATCTTGGAATAAAAGGCACTTTATCTCATTTAGGTTGCTCTGCATCTAGTTTTGCTGTCGGTTTCTACTCTCTTTCTCCTGAAGTTGCTTCAAGTAACACAGGGATCAGATAGTGGGAGAAAAGCCAGAGCAGAAAAGATACAGCAGGAAGAGGCCATCTGCTGGTAGTTTTCTCCCTGTCAACTTCTCCTTCCCCGCTCAGGTCTGCTTGTCTCCTCTGCCCCTCCCGACAACTCTGAGTACAGACGCCCTTGCTCTGCCATTTTCGCCCCATCCCGAAAGGCATGCTGAGCCAGCGTTCCGTGCCGGGCCCTGTGCACAGCCCTGATAATGGGAAGGGAATGAAATGGAGCCTCTGCAACCAGGCGGGCAGAGGATTCTCTTAATAGCATGATTTGTTAATATTTTCTTTCTTTCTTTTTTTGTTAATATTTTCTCCCCATGGGCTTCCCCGATGGCTCAGTGGTAAAGAATCTGCCTGCAATGCAGGAGACACAGGAGACATGGGTTCGATCCCTGGGTCAGGAAGATCGCTTGGAGGAGGAAACGGCAACCTGATCCAGTTCTCTTGCCTGAAAAATCCCATGGACAGAGGGAACTGGCAGGCTACAGTCCAAAGGGTCACAAAGAGTTGGACACGACTGAGCAACTGAACACACTCATATTTTCTCTCCACTCCAAACTGTGCATAAGACCTTTAGAATAGTGGCATCATTTAATCTGTAGCATAAGCTTCATGCCATTATTACCCATTTATAATGAAGGCACTGAGGCTGGGGGAGGTCAAAAAATTTTCCAGAATCACTCTAACACTGGTAAGTGTTAGAGACAAGAATGGAGCCCAGTCTGGTTTTTAAGTTCTCAGTCTTCACTTTTCTGCATATTTGAATTCATATTTTCTGTTCATCTGCTACATGCCAGGCACAGTGCTAGACAGAGATAAAGTGAATTTGCTGTACTGAGTTCTATAATGGCAGTGCATGGGCTGATCATAAAACAGTGGTTCTCAACCCGAAGTGACTCTGTGATCCTTACCCACTGGGGACATTTGTTAATGTTTGGAGACGTTTTGTTAGGAGCAGAGAATGTGAGGGTGAGGGGGGGACCAGAAGTCCAGAGAAGCAGCGGGAAAGAGGCCAGCAGGGAGAATGAACCTGCATGCCCTCCTGAGGGAAGGATCTGTCTATGCAAGTGGAGAGAAGATGCATAAGATATTACAAACATGAAATCAACTGGCTTTGATCAACCACTTCCTGGCATGAAGAAGAGGGAGGCCCAGGTTACAATGCGGGGGCGGGAGGCGTGAAAATGAGAGAGAAGATATGGGAGCAGACAGGCTGGTAAATCAGGATGATGTCCCGTTGGCCTCTGTATCGCTTCTTTTCACCAACAATAGGCGATGACCAGTATGATACCGCAGGCCCTATTTTCATAGATCCAGAAATTAAATCCATAAATTCATCCTCAAATAAAGTCAATTCTCCCTTGTTCTTTAGACTACAGAAGCTCATGGGAAAGGGGAGCTAGTCTTTTATTGAGGCTGCTAACTCCTCTACCATTCTTTCATTTTCCCTTCTTTACAGATTTCTCCAAAGGGTAGTTTGTAACCCTTGTTTCCAATGCCAGTAGCCGCTGGCAATTTGTTTTCTCCCTGACACTTTACTGAGACTGAACTTAGTAATATCCTTGCTGGTCCTAGCCCTGAAATCCAATGGCCTTCTTTAAACTTCTTCTCCTGTGACTAGTTTGCAGTGTTTGGCCCCATCAGCCTTGTCCTTTTCTTAGGAAATCTCATCTCTCTTGGTTTCTATGGCACCAGCTCTCTTGCTTCTTTCACCACCATTTTTTCTTGTGTGTGATGGATTTTCACTATGGAGCACAGGTTCTACCTGGTGTGGGGTGCATGGGCTTAGTTGCCCCCCATCACATGGGACCTTGGTTCCCCAACCAGGAATGAACCCGTGTCCCCTGCGTTGGCCGGCAGGTTCTTAGCCACTGGACCACCAGGGAAGTCCCTCACCACCAGTTCTTGAACTCCGCTAGGGCTCCCAGAATGGAGTTCTCCAAGAGCACATCTCTGACCCTCTTCTCATCTTTTCCCTCACTCTTTCCCTTTGGAAACCTCTTGACTCTATTATCTCTCTTAAACACACCCAGATATAAGGCACCGTTCTTGGCCTGTCTTTTCCATCCAATGTCCAGTCCCCTGTCTCCTTGGGGAGAGAGGCCAGTTCCTCCAGCTGAGCAAAGCAGTGGAGCAGAGGGCAGGGAAATTTGCCATCTGTGGGGCCCTGGGCATGGAACTCATGGCCCCTGAGCCTCAATTATCCCCCATGTTAAATGAGACCATGGACATCAAATGACTATTAAAGATAGAATAGCTGTAATCAAAAAGGCAGTCAATAACAAATTTTGGTGAGGATGAGGAGAAATGTGTTACTGCATTGCTCCTGAAAGTGTAAGATAGAACAGCCACTTTGGAAAACAGACAATTTCATAAAAAGTTACAATTTTATCATCTGACCCAGCAATTTCACTTTTAAATATCTTCCCAAGAGAAATGAAAACATACATCCCTACAAAGACTTATATGCCTTTAGCAGCATTATTCATAGTCATCCAAAAGTGGGAACAATATAAATGTTCATAAAGTAGTGAATGGATATAAAATTTGTGGTATATCCATGCAGTGAAATATCATTCAGCAATAAAAACTGAGCAAAGAACATACTACAAAATTGATAAGGCTCAGAAACATTATACTAAGTGACAGGAACTAAATTCAAAAGATTACAGACATATTGTACTGTTCTATTTGTTAAGAAATGTCCCAAAGAGAAAAATCCATCAGACAAAATATAGATTAGTGGTTGCCTGAGGTTTGAGGGTGGAGCAGAGATGGGCTACAAACATCCAATGGATCTTTTAAGAGTGATGGGAATATCCTATAACTAGATTGTAGTGATGTTGCATAATTCTGATTTACCAAAAATCATTGTTTATATCCCTAGGTTGGGAAGATCCCCTGGAAGAGGAAACGACAAACTGCTCCGGTATTCTTGCCTGGAAAATATAATGGACAGAGGAGCCCATGGGCTACACTTCATGGGGTCGAAAAGAGTCAGACACAACTGAGCAACTAAGCACACAGCACACACATTCTTTATATGTGGGTGATTTTTATGTTATTTAAAATAATATTTATTGATAGTTTTATCTTCTTAATAATTCTCATACTTGATGCTTCTCTGTTCATTAGTATTGCTCACTATCTAAAATAAGATAAGATGGCCCCAGAAATAAGACACAAGCTGCTCTTTGAGAATGAGCATATAAGAATCAAGAGACAATGGGTTTGTCCAAGAAGACTGAGAGACTAGAAGGTCTGACTCAGAGGCATGCCTGAACCCCTGCCTCTGAAGCTGTAATCACATCAATTGTGTTTTATACATCAGTCTTTCATGAGTTTGGTTTTCATGACTAAACCCTATAGTAACTGTCCAACTCTGAGCCCCTCTGTGTTACTCTGTTGTGTCCGACTCTTCTTAACCCCATGGACAGTAGCCCACCAGGCTCCTCTGCCCACGGAATTCTCCAGGCAAGAATACTAAAGTGGTTAGCCATTCCCTTCTCCAGGGGATTTTCCCAATCCAGGGATTGAACCCAGGTCTCCTGCATTGCAGGTTTACCATCTGAGCCACCAGGCCACCTAGCAAGGTTCATCTGGTTTGTCAAAAATATTTTTTAATAAGCAATGTTGAGGTACCCTTTAGCTCAGTTCTTGCTTAAGTCATTACAATATCTCAATTATTAGCATAAAACTCAGACTTTAAAAATACATAATCATACTCAGAACTTCAATGATTGCTGAGAAAGTCAAGTTGCTCAGTCATGTCTGACTCTTTGTGACCCCATGGACTGTAGTCTACCAGGCTCCTCTGTCCAAGGGATTCTCCAGGCAAGAATACTGGAATGGGTTGCCATTCCCTTCTCCAGGGGATCTTCCTGACCCAAGGATTGAACCTGGGTCTCCCACATTGCAGGCAGATGCTTTACCCTCTGAGCCACCAGGAAAGCCATGCAATGATTGCTAAAGTCACACATAATAATAGACAATAGAATTGAATATTATTGTCTATATCTTTGTTCTGGGAGAGGCCACTAAAACATCAAATTGAAAGCAAGTCTGGTCTCGTAAACTTTGAAATCAATTCAATAAACTTAGAATAATCATATTCACATAACATAAAGAATTTATTTTTAAATACAACCGGAAACCAAATATACGCACAAATTCAGACAGTATTCATGGTTTATAGCAAATTAAACATTAATAAGATATTACAGGCAGGGTTTTATAGAAACGAAGATTTATTTATTTATTTTTTAAACGAAGATTTAAATCATTACTTGGCTTGTCCTTGGTATTTAAATAATTATTGAGTGCAGAATCTTGGATGAGTTTACCCTCCTGAGTGGCATACATGAGACATATAGGTTTTCATTTTGTTGATCAAATTATCATGGCATCATATAATTAACATCGATTGCCCAGTCAGTAAAACTGGCACTTACACCCCTTTATCTGAGCCTTATAACAGCCAGTGACCCTGAAAAAGAGGATGTTTGCTTTCTCCCTGCCCATCGTGAGTGAAAGAGGCAGAAGAACTGGGCACTCGCTACTTTAGGGAGTTTATCATGACAGCAGCCTCCAGATGGGCAGAGCTGGCAACTTCCTTGCGGCTGGTGTGAACTGCATGATCTCATGCCTTCCTGAGACGGGACAGCACTGAGGGGCTTTATTTGCCCTGCACCTGCCCCGTGGATAACAGCATTGATTTCTGCTCCCAGAAACCCTCAATAAGTGAACCCATTCACTGGGACTGCAGCCCTGCACATCACCCAGGAAGAAAGATACAGGTCCTCTACCTCTCATACCTATCAATGAAGAACTTTTATCTTTATATTCCAGGGTATTTGTTTTTGTCAGATATGGCAAGACCAGAAACCCACCCACAGCCCTTAATTCTGGATCTGTGAGAAATGATGCAACCTAATATTTCATTATTTTTTTTAAAAGATGCATTATCAGTCTGCTCCTGCCCACTGACTCATAGCAAATTTCTCACAGCCAAAAGAAGCAAGTTGAAGAAAAGCATTAAAATGACACTTTCTCTTCTGTTCTTTACTGAAATTTTTCTTTTTCTTTTTTTGGGGGAAAGGGGGTAGTTCTAGTAAACTGACTATAGCAGATGGTCATAAGCCATTGAAACTGATAATGGAAGAGATCTTATAACATCAGCTTACACTTGACTTAGTTAAACTCAGACCTTTCCAGAGGAATAAGTTTTATTTCTTTTGCAAAGATCTCTAAGGGAAGAAACTTCCCAAACTCATTTCATACAGTGGTTCATAACTGATGCTCCCAGTTCTTTCTGTGCCCAATTGAAGTTGGATTTTTTCATGTAGTTCTGGATGATTTTTTCATGTGGTTCTGACCTCTCTTCAACCTCTGGCTCTTATATAACCTTTGCACTTTGGAGGGTAGTCAATACATCTCTTTGTGGCAAAGGGATTCCAAGTTACCAGCCTTCTGGATACCTATTCTTTGATTATTATAAAATCACAGAATGTAAGAAGTGAAAGCCATGTTAGAGATGTTTTGCTCTGACTTCCCTGCTATGTAGAAACCCAACTACATATTTCCAGTACCTCCAACCCCTACTTAAACAGTCCCAGTGATGGGGGATTCCTTACATCACAGGACAATGATCTGCTGTATAGAGCAGCTTATATTGCCAATAAATCTCTAAATCAAAACATTTTTATTTGAATTTGAGTCAGTTCTAGTGAGGTGGATGAACCTAGAGCCTATTATACAAAATGAAGAAAGTCAAAAAGAGAAAAACAAATATCGTATATTAACACATATATATGGAATCTAGAAAGATGGTACTGACGAACTTATTTGGAGTGTAGGGATAGAGACACAGATGTTAAGAAGAGACTTGCTGACACAACAGGGGAAGGAGAGGGTGGGATGAATTGAGAGCGTAGCATTGAAACATATATATTACCATATATAAAATAGACAGCTAATGGGAAGTTGCTTTGTAACACAGGGAGCTCAACCTGTGCTCTGTGACAACCTAGAGGAGTGGGATGGGGTGGGAGGGAAGTCCAAGAGGGAGGGGATAGATGTACACTTATGGCTGATTCACATTGTTGAATGGCAGAAACCAACACAACATTGTAAAGCAATTACCCTCCAATTAAAAAAAATTGTTCTTAATGAGAACAGTCTGCCTCCCAGGGACTTCCACTGGGTTGCAAATGGCCTTTCTAGAAAGATACAAAGCCTCTTTCTCATAAGAGCCCTTCAAATAGTTGACAGTATGTGTGTCCTCTTCCCCCACTGCCCTAACACTACCCTCATATAGACATTCCAATAACACACACAGCATCACCTTCCCTTACAGATCAGGGAACTGGATTATACCCTAGTCTTTCAGGTTATGGTCCTCATTTGCATTTATGTTGCAATAAAGCTATAGAAATACCATAAATCACGATTTAAAAGCTATATCTGTAATTTAAGGACACGAACAGCTAAGTATAAATATGCTAGTAAAGAAAAGCAATCTTTACTTGGAAAGTGGAAGCTCTACAACTGTTTATATCAGTCATCTCCAAAATGAGGTATACCCAAAATAATCTTTGGGATGCAGGAAAAATATATAACTTCTACTGATATGTCTTAATCTAAAATGAAAGACAGCAACTAAGCCCTACTAATATTTATTATACAAAGCAATACTTGTACTGTCTTTAAGAAGTTTCCATATCACAACAAACTGTGGAAATTTCTTAAAGAGATGGTAATACCAGACCACCTCACCTGCTTCCTGAGAAGTCTGTTAGAACTGGACATGGAACAACAGACTGGTTCCAAATCAGGGAAGGAGTATGTCAAAGCTGTATATTGTCACCCTGCTTATTTAATTTATATGCAGAGTACATCATGCAAAATGCCAGGTTGGATGAAGCACAAGCTGGAATCAAGATTGCCAGGAGAAATATCAATAACCTCAGATATGCAGATGACACCACCCTTATGGCAGAAAGTGAAGAAGAACTAAAGAACCTCTTGATGAAAGTGAAAGAGGAGAGTGAAAAAGTTGGCTTAAAACTCAACATTCAGAAATCTAAGATCATGGCATCTGGTCCCATCAGTTCATGGCAAATAGATGGGGAAACAATGGAAACAGTGAGAGACTATTTTGAGGATCTCCAAAATCACGGCAGATGTTAACTGCCACCATGAAATTAAAAGACACTTGCTCCTCAGATGAAAGTTATGACCAACCTAGACAGCATATTTAAAAGCAGAGACATTACTTTGCCAACAAAGGTCCATCTAGTCAAAGCTATGGTTTTTCCAGTAGTTATGTATGGATGTGAGAGTTGGACTATAAAGAAAGCTGAAGGCTGAAAAATTGATTCTTTTGAACTGTGGTGTTGGAGAAGACTCTTGAGAGTCCCTTGGACTGCAAAGAGATCAAACCAGTCAATCCTAAAGGAAATCAGTCCTAAATATTCATTGGAAGGACTGATGCTGAAGCTGAAATGCCAAGCGAAGCTGAAACTCCAATAGTTTGGCCACCTGATGAGAAGAACTGACTCACTGGAAAAGACCCTCATGCTGGGAATGATTGAAGGCAGGAGGAAAAGGGGATGACAGAGGATGAGCTAGTTGGATGGCATCACCAACTCAATGGACATGAGTTTGAGTAAGTTCCAGGAGTTGGTGATGGACAGGGAGGCCTGGTGTGCTGCAGTCCATGGGGTCACAAAGAGTCGGACCCGACTGAGTGACTGAACTGAATACTTCTATATACTTTATAAATAAGCGTGCATAGGTGAGGGGTACATGCTCAGATTCCCTTAATTATGGAGACACACTATCAAGTATGTCTGGAGACCTTGATTTAAAACCCTGCTCATCACCTATTAATTCACTAATCTAAGTTGCAAATTTCTGTAAGGAAAGTAGAACATTAGTACCCTACTGCATAGCAGAGACATTTCACAAGGTAATCTAAAAGCATGTCAACAAAAAACACATCAGGAATACATTTTAATGTATTTTCAATAGCTGTTTCAATAGCTAGGTCAAATAGACATAGTTTGTCTAAACCTCTCCAAAATAGCATGGACGGAAGCAATATTGAGCTAACCTCCTTACAAAAATGTGTGTCGGTGCTCAGTCACTTCAGTCATGTCCAACTCTTTGTGACCCTATGGATTGACTGCAGCCTGCCAGGCTCCTCTGTCCATGCGATTCTTCAGTAAGAATACTGGAGTGGGTGGCCATTGCCTCCTTCAGATCTTCCCAACCCAGGGATTGAATCTGTGTCTAGATCCCAGGATTGAGATGGGCAGGTGAAGTCTTTACTATTAGTGCCACCTGGGAAGCCTTAATCAAAAAGGTATATTCTAACATCAATTTAATCAAATTACAAATCATCGATTTACCTTTTCTATTTTAACATGACAACCATAAAAGTTACCTGAGTTGAGAGAATATTTTTTCTTAGAGAATGTTGATAATGACTGTTCTTATCTTTTCTAATGCCAGTGCACAAAGCAGGCACAGACTGTGTTTCGTCCAGGGACATAGCTCATAAGTCAGGATATTGTATTACAAATACAAGCTATGGGATTTTTCTTTACCTTCATGAATAAAGTGCTAATGTTTTATATTTTTCTCCATCTTTAAAATGAGGTCAGTGGCATTAAGATACAAGGAAACATCTGACTTAAAAGAAGAAAGCAACCATAGTTAGGAATTAAGGGAAATAAACAAGAAGTGAGACAGTGAGAAGTGAGGAGTCAGGCTTTATGGAGAGGTGAACCAGGCACAATTGTTTGAAAAGTGTTTATACTCTCAATTCACAAGCGATATTTACATATGGCAGTGTCAGTAATAACAGCAAATCATCCTCAGAGTGGAGCAGTTCACTGTAATATGAAAGCAAAAGAAATTCTTCAGAGTCATGTTAACTATGCAGTGAATCTGCAGCACTTCTTTCTTAATGAATAACACAAACACACACCAAAAGCACTGAACAATTATATGTTAATTTTCCTCTGATTTTTTCCCAAGGATAGTTGATTTACAGTGTTGTGGTAGTTTTGTGTGTACAGCAAAGTGACTCAGTTATATCTATATATATTCTTTTTCAAATTCTTCTCCACTATAGTTCCCTGCGCTAAACAGTAGGTCCTTGCTATTTATCCATTTTATATATAGCAGTATCTGTTAATCCCAAACTCCTAATTTATCCCTCCTCTGTCTTTCCCCTTTGGGAAAACATAAGTTTGTTTTCTGCATCTGTGAGTCTAATTCTGTTTTCCTCTGATTTTTAGAAGACAGCTGCTGTTATCAGAACTGAGGAGTCAGAGGTGATAATTGCTCGTGTTTAGCATGTATTTTAATAAATGTCGGCATCTTCCTTTTTGTGTGTGATGACACCAACTGTATTGCTTCTCTCTCCGTTCTCCTGTGATACCTTCAGCAGTGGTGATGGAAGCCGAGTGGCAGGGCCCGCAGACAAAGCAGAACCCTGAAGATGCTAACATGCTCCAGAAGACTAGCGAGCCTTGCCACCCTCCTTCTTACCCATTCTCCTCAAAGTCCGACCAACAAACAGAGCCCAGTGCCAATATGCCTTCCGCCCGGAAATTCTCTGATGAAGCTGCCTGATTTGAATCCTAACTAGAAAAACCAAAGGATTCCAGCTCAAACTCCAGGGGAAGATGAATAACATAAATGGCCTTCTCCCCTGGAAAAAAATCTAATTATATGTGTATAGATTTTTTTAAAGGTTGGCACTGAATACCCAGAAATATATTAAAATCATATTTACCCTCAATAGGGAAACTGAAAGGGGAAATGATATTCTGAGACAAAAGGCCAACTTTAAAATTCGAGAGACGATGACAGTCACAAAATGCAGGCATGGAATGAAGGTACCAATAAAATGCTGACAACATCCTTCTCATCAGACATGTAGGGAGAGTTCAGAAGCTAAAAACCATCATCCTTTCACTGTCCCCTTCTGAGCATCTTCTCAGTAAGTGGAAGCTCCTTTTCTCACCTTGAACTTAATAAAAAATCTTTTTGAACATGAGGGGCTTTTTTGTTGTTAGTGATGGTTATGGATTTGCTATAAATCTATCCTAAAGAATTCAACAGTTGCTAATATACTGTCATTACTAAAATTAATAAAATAATAACATAGAAAGGCAAGATGGCATAGTCCTGAGAACATGAACCTTGGACTCAGAAAGGCCTGACTTTGAGTTCTGATTTTTTTATTGAGAAATGCTTACTGATCCGGGTCAAATCTCTATGACATTTTATAAATATAGGTCCCAGCAAAGCAGTCCTTAAACTTAAATACTAGAGGCGTGATATTCAAGAAGACATTTTGGGGCTAGCCTGGTGGCTCAATGGTAAAGATTCCACCTGCCAGTGCCAGAGACACGGGATCGATCCCTGGTTTGGGAGGAAACTGCCTGCTGCAGAGCAGCTAAGCCCATCTGTCACAACTACTGAGCCTGTGTTCTACAGCTCAGGAACCACAACTGCTGGGCCTGCACCGCAACTACTGAAGCCCACGTGCTCTTGAGGCTGTGCTCTGCAACAGGAGAGGCCACTACAATGAGGAGCCCTTGAGCCCTAACTGGAAAGTGGCCCTCACTCGGAGCAACTAGAGAAAAGCCTACGCAGTGGGGAAGACCCAGCACAGCTAAAAATAAATAAACAAATAAAATTATTTTTTACAAAAGGTATTTTGCCACCAACTTTAAACACAAATATTTTGATTGTTCAGCCTCTACATCCTAGGACATTATTCATCTCGATTCCACAGCTTAGAATACTTAAATTCATTATCTACTAAGCCGGGCAGAAAATGTTCATTAAACATAAAAAGAAGATGTGCAACTGATATCACATGATGCTGAAGTGAAACTCCTGTTACCTGTATTTCGATGTCTTGTGTATCAAATTGCACCAAAACTTAGCAGCTTAAACAACAAACATTTGATCTCACACTTTCTGTGACTAGAAATCTGGGAGCAGCTTAACTGGGAGATTCCAGCTTAAGAATCACCTCTCTTAACAGCATCGAAACATGTATATTATCTATGGTGAAACAGATCACCAGCCCAGGTTGAGTGCATGAGACAAGTGCTCGGGCCTGGTGCACTTGGAAGACCCAGAGGGATCGGGTAGAGAGGGAGGTGGGAGGGGGGATCGGGATGGGGAATACATGTAAATCCATGGCTGATTCATGTCAATGTATGACAAAAACCACTACAATATTGTAAAGTAATTAGCCTCCAACTAATAAAAAATAAATTAATTTAAAAAAATAAAAAGAATCACCTCTCTTGGTGATAGTACTTCCCTCATGGCTCAGCTGGTAAGGAATCTGCCTGCAATGCAGGAGATGCAGAGGACGTGGCTTCTATCTCTGGTTTGGGAAGGTCCTCTGGAGGAGGGCATGGCAACCCATCCCAGTATTCTTGCAGGGAAAATCCCAGAGGACCCTGGCAGTCCATGGGGTCACGAAGACTTGGACAAGACTGAAGCTACTGAGGACACACAGCCCTTTGGGTATAAGCCATCAAACAGGGCTGCTGTCTCATCTGAAGGCTTGACTGGGAGATGATCGGCTTCCAGGCTCCCTCATGGAACTGTTGGGGCCTCTGGTCCTCACTGGTTGTTAGCAGGGATTTTAGCTTTCCACTTCATGGGCCACTCCATAGGTTGACTGAGTGTCTTCATGACAGAGCACCTGGCCTCTCCAATTCCTTGTCAGCTATCAGACTGATGGCTGTTATTTCTTGCCTTGTTAGCCTCTCCAACCAATAGTGTACAATACAGCAACTGGCTTCCCCTAGAGTTAAGTGAAAAGAGAAAGATTGAGAAGGAACCCAGTTCTGAAAAAGTGGAAGTGTTAGCCGCTCAGTCGTATCCAACTCTTTGCGACCCCATGGACTGTAGTCTGCCAGGCTCCTCTGTCCATAGAATTCTCCAGGCAAGAATACTGGAGTGGGTTGCCATTTCCTTCCCCGGGGAATCTTCCCAACCCAGGGATCAAACTTGCATCTCTTATGTCTCCTGCACTGGCAAGCAGATTCTTTACTGTCTTTACCCCATCAGGGAAGCCGTGAAACCATTATCTTTTATAACCTAATCCAGGGAGTGGTGCATCACCACTTGTCTGTATTGTATTGATCACACAGACAATTCTGGTACAGTGTAGGAAGGGATAACAGCGAGATGCAAAGACCAGGAGGTGGGGATTATTGCACACCATCCCGGGGGCAGGCTACCACAGTCCTCCTATCAGGTAACAGCAAAATGGGCTTTTCTCTGCTTTAAGGCTGTAGACTTTCTCTGGCTGAAAGAAAACAGACAGCCTCATGGTTGTGGGAAAGCTCTTCGTTAGAGTAAATCAGAGGAAAAGATTTATTCATAGGCTTTTGAATGTGAAGTCATTCAGGAAGATACATATTGTAGTTATTACATTTCCATAGTGAAAACACTTTTTTTTCCTACAGCTTTTCTACATGGAAATGAAAGAAAAGATGATTCAGAAAACTCACCTATAGATACCACAGTCTCCAAAACATGTTTAGTTTGTGAACAAATCTAGTCAGAAGCTAAACTTTCAAGAAGAATAACTTTGATTCATAGAATTTTGAAGCTGGAAGCTACCTGGAGCCATATCTTCATTTTATGGGTGATGAAAGGGGGAATCCTGATTAGTAACTGCCTTCCCCAGGGGACACTGAGACAGAGGAAGAAGTTGGAATGGAATTCTCATACAAATGATATTTCCAGTTATTTTTTCACAAGGAACAGCTCAGACTAAGACTTTGTCAGTATATTGCACAAGCTTATTTTAATTCATTCAACAGATACTTAGGGAGGCCTCTCTGTGCCAAGGAAAATAGAAATAAAGATAAAACTTGGTTCCTGTCTTCAAGGAGCCCATCTTCTCGAAGGGGAGAGGGAGGAACAAGCATGAAGTATAATGTCAAGTATAATGTCTGCGGAGTGATCGCACATGGCAGGTAGCAGTTGAAACTAACAATGACTGGAAGGTGATAGGTCGTGCTTTATTGACCATCTGAGTAAGCATGGGCCACTTAAGCTGCGTGTCTGCAAGGCTATTTCATTTATTAGGCTAATGCTTCTGTCTTCCAAGTTATTTGCTAGAGTAATGAATTTTTAGATAGAGTATAGTTAGGGATTGCTTTGAGCCCTGAGAATATTGGCCTTTCACTGTAACTTAAACACTTGAGACCTGGATTATAAATGATACCATGGACAGAGGAGCCTGGTAGGCTATAGTACTTGGGGTCGCAAAAAGTTGGAAACTATTGAGCAACTAATCCTTTCACTTTCAAATGATACTTAAATCAAATCTAACCATTCTCAAACTTTTGTTGTATCTGTATATTCCCGCATTAAGCAACTGATTAATATCTACCACGTGCCAGGCACTGAGCTTCTTGCTGCCAAGATTATACCTAAACACCACAAGGAAGTATAGACTTGAAAAGTTAACCAAAAATCCCTCAGTCTTCTGGAGGCGAAAGAAAATATATGAAAGTATTTGGTACTGCCACACTGTGTCTGCTAGAGTCACCCTTCTTTGAAGAAACCCTTTAGGGTGTGTTTCCTTAACACATAACGTACAGGAGACATTAGTCAACCTGGTGATGTCCCAGAATGGACTTTCATTTCCAGAGTGTGTGATAAGTATGTTTTCCTTCCTCACGGATCACGAGACACTGGAACTGGAAGGAAAGCTTGAGACATTGATGGGAAGTTATAGCTATTCACTTGTGTGTGTGGTTCATCAGAACGTTTAGGTTTTCCCAGGACTGGCTTGTTAATGGCTGAACGAACTAAACGCCAATCAGGAGCAAACCACTTTGTTTCCCATGAATACGTCCACTTCTGTGACCTAGAGCCTTCACTCAAATCCCATCTATTTAGGGGGGAATTCGGGGACAATAGATTAATGGCATTAATATTTCCCTCTTCACCTCCTGGAGGGCTGGTATTTTTCAGGAGAAGGGGACATCAGTGTGAAACTCACCCCTCTTAAGCTTTCAGAAACCTGTCTTCTTATTTAAAGATTAGATTATCCTTCTCCCATTGTTTTCCATTAGATTTTGTTTCCTTTCTCCTTTTTGGGGAAGGCCAGTTCACTATTTTTTAAAGGTGATGGACCATGTCAGGATTTAGAACGTGAAAGGAAAGAGATTGGTTTGGATTTTCTCACTCTCTTTGTGTGCTCCAAAGCTCAATAAACTTCGAATGGCGACTGCAGGTATAGGGGTAGAGGAGAGCTTTTGTATCCTTAGAAAATGTAGGTTTCAGTTGGATTATAGAGGTAGTCAAGAGATAGGGAGAAAAAGTTCAAATAGCACTTTGACTACTTTCCATGTCAATGGATCTGTATCAGCCATATTCCACTGCCATAAGAATCAGCATGTTTAAGTATTGATAAAAAAATTTTTAAAGAGCACAATACCAGTTATCAAAAAATTGGATGAGTTTGTTGTAATGAAGACAGGACTGTATGTAGTTTATATTCACGTTTATGAATTTTTCTGAATACTGAATAAATTGTCAGAACTGTACTGAAGCTGTATGTGAAAGGATCAGTCCAAACTGTTAATCTGCCTGATACATCTTTTTGTGTTTTTTTTTTTTAAGACTCTAAGCAAAAAATTTAAGCTCTTTCCAGCACAACTGTGTAGATTCATTGGGACTTGGCAATATTCACATACGGTGTAGATCTACTGTTACTTTTCTTTAGAGCAATTTACAAAATAACAGTGTATAGCATATCTAAAGCAAGGGGTAAAACCAAGATGTGCAATTTTAATCACAGGTTTATATAATAAGAGGGAATTTCTTTAGTCTACACTTAAGATATGAAACTAAGCAACGGCCATTGGTCAATATTTATCAGTATATATGCTTCCTCAGTTTCTTTACCACTTAATATTTGTTTCTAGAGCAGAGTTGCCTATGGCTACTCAAGGGTTAAAATATTAATTTATTAAAATTTTCCAATTTCAACCACTTGACTTTCGAGAAGTGGGGAATTTTGTGAGAGACAAGAATCAGGGAGTTAACAGCCTTGAGTTCACAGCCAGTGAATTTGCTTTTTTCACAGTTACTCAGCACTATTCACTTCTAAGCACTTAGCCTAGCCCTCCCTTTCCCAGACAGTTGTGCGTATCAGAAATGACTGGGAAGGGACTTCCCTGGCTTCTGATCCAGTGGTTGAGATTTCATACTTCAATGCAAGGGACACGGGTTTGTTCCCTGGCCGGGGAACTAACCTCTCACATGCCACACACCTCAGCCAAGAAAACTTTTTAAAGAAATGACTGAGAAAAATAATGTTATCCTGTGCGTTAGGAACTGAAGACAACACATCTAGCCAAGACTAAGGGATGACTAAATGAGCCGTGGCACTATCATTTTTTGTTGTAACGACTCTCCAATTTGGAGATATAAATGCGTGTAATAATCTGTTATCACATAGCCAACGGTGCCCATCACTCTTTCTCTTCATGTCTTTCTCTTTGGGTCCACATACGGATTAAAGGGAGGATAAATTAATTAACTATGCATAATTACCGAATTTTCCAAACACTCGCAGACTTTACTCATTGGAAGCAAAAGCAGGCTGTACATGGCTAGTTGTCAGTGTAGATGGTAGATAGGCATCATCTATTGTAAATCTATTCCCACAGCGGGATTAAGTGAATTCAAATTCAAATTATGTAGCCACAATATGCTGTCCAATGTGAAGCTTTGTAAAAATTCCTCATTGAGAAAATGGAATAATGCTTTAAATACAGGATATTTGCCAAAATTATACTTACCACCAGGTGCATTTAGGTATCGAAAGATAATGAATTTAGAGAATATGGGACTTATACAACTTTTAAAGTTTTGTGATTGGGTAATTCTGTTATTTGGCTAGAGGTATTAATTTAATTAAATGTACAAGAGGACTTTCTCCCAATACCCAGAGAAGAAGATTTGCATTTCAGAAAATTATCACAGCTTGTTATATAATTGCAGCCGCTGGGGCTGGATGCCTTCAACAATGCCCCAAGTTTTCTTCTGTCTCCTGCTTCCAATGGTAATACACCTCCCCTTCAAAGTCTCCCAGCCTATCATTTCCTGCGACTCACATCCTCCTGTAAGAAGCAAGTTTGTGGGCTCATTAAGAGAAAACTTAGAGGGTTCACTCCACATTAATCTAATTGGACGTTTTTGAGCAGGACAAGAATAATAATGGGATTAATTATTGTAATTTGTGCAGCTGAAATATACACATAAATAGGCAACCTGTATTTCTCTATATTGCGGGTGGAAGATGAATTTCAGACATTAGGACCTGGGAGAGCTGGGAGCTGCAGCTGCGGAGTGAGTGCCCCTCCCATGGTTCTGGCCAGCAGCCCCGACATCTTTGCACAAAGTAATCACAGATCACAGCATTTAATCACTGAAAACAAGCACTCCAGAGGACAGCAGTGTCAATATCCCACTCTCTCATTATCTGTTTGGATTGCACATCCACACTGTCAGATAAACAGAGTGGAAAATTAAGATTAAAAATATGGTAATTTCATTTCAGGCAGCAGGCACCACTCACTGCCCCTATTATGCTATTGATTACCTCTGAATTCAATTTTTCTTTCAATGCAAACTTTAATCTGTTTGCTACCCAGCAATTCAACTCCCCAAGGGCTATTTGAGAGTAAGTAACCATTTAATCTGATGCTAACTGAAAAATCACCGTCCTTAATGAATTGTGTAAATCATTCAGCTCTAAAGCACCTTTGACTTCTATTTCATTTTTTATTTTCTACTCAATATAGGAAAGGATCGGCGTGTGAATAATTACAAAGTAGCAAGTATTTTTACATAGAGCAAATATGATAAAAACCCTATTATAGTGGGGCATGTGTAATGAACAGTACTTTTTAATTTCAAAATAGCTATTCATTAAAAAAGAATGGAAGATTAAAAAGAGAGGCTCAAAGCTCAAGGTAAAAGTTGATAGACATTGTAATTACATGGTTAATTTCAAAGATTTATATGCTGTTATGATTTAAAAGGAATTTTTATGACCTGACATTTTCATTGGAGAAGATTTTTTATTTAAAATTAATCTTCGAGCTCCTATTCTTAATTATTTCTTGGCACGCGATAAATGGGAATACAAAAAAAAAATGTCCTATATCAAATTTTAAGCAGAATAAATGCAGGCGAATTTTCGAACAGGAGTAAAGTGGTTTTTACTTATTTGAATGGCTTTACATTGAAATCCCAGGTTGAAGGAATTTGTGGGAAAGAGCTGGAAATCACTGGCCCATTTAAGGGCACAGCAATCTGACTGCAATGCAGCATTTATGACATTTCAAAATATAAAATTGGAGAGAGGGTTTTGCTTCGGTGATTTGATTGTCTTTCAAGCCGGCGTTAAGAGTTTGCAACAGGTCTTTTTCGCGGCTGGTCCCAGACCCCGAGGGCTCCCTCGGAGCGAGGGTAGGGGGTTGAGCCAGCCCGGCCTCCCTCTTCCATCCGCGCGGGAGGAGCGGGAGCCGGAGCCCGGCGCTCGCCCGCGCCAGGTGGCACCTCTGCGGAGACTGGGGTGGCGGGGAGGCCGGCCGCTCCCCGCAGACTAATGACACTGCGCTTCCCTATGGCGAGCCCCACCAAGTGCAGGGCCGCGGGGCGGGGGTCCTGATTACCCGGCCTCACTGGCACCGCGCGGCCGCGGAGGGTGGCGCGCGGGGCCCGATCGCGGACTGGGGAGTCTCTGTAGCCCACTGCCCCCATCCCCCTGCCTCCGCGAGGTTGTGACCTGGGCGCCCCTCACTCGCTCGCCTCCTTGCGGGGGACCGCGGCTGTCAGCGAGGCCGCTGCCGAAGTTTGGGGACGAAGACTGCATGTCATCTCGCTTCTCCTTCTGGCGCGTCCACGCTCCACTGGGGCGGGGGGACTTGAGGCCCTGCTTCCCCATCTTCACCTCCACTTGCTGCTCCTCCGCAGGTTTTGGGCACGGCCCCTGGCTCCCCACTTCTGCCTTCGTCCCAGCACCTCCCTCTGGGGGTGGGGGGTCCTGGGCGCTTGGGGAGCGGGTACCTAGGAGACCAGGGGCGGGGTGCCTAGAGGGGGGACCGCGGTCGGAGAGCAGAGGGAAGCAAAGAGCAGGCAGCGATTGCATCCTCCAGGCCCTGGAGGAGCGAAGTTGTGCCCTTCCCGGGCGAAAGGGGGACCCCGAGGGAACGCGGGGACGCGGAAACCGCAACTGCCGGGCGAGCTGGCAGGGGCCATGGTTATTCGCTGCGCCTCCGCCTTCCGCGGCCACTGGGCCTCCGCCTCGAGCTCGGGCTGCGGCGGCCGTGCGCCCCAGGGCCGCCCGTGGTCTGTCTCCAAGCGCTTCCGAGGTTTCCCTTGCCTGCGCTCCGCGGCCCGCGGCCAGGCGTGGTCCAGCCCAGGCTCTACGGGTCTGCGCTCTGGAGCCCACATCTTCACCGGGGCTCTGCTCTCGAAGCAAGCACATCACTTCCCGGGGGTGGGGAGGACCGGAGAGAGGGAGCAAAGACCTGCGCAAGCACCTGAGCCAGAAAGTCATCCAGCTCCATCTGAGCTTGCCCTTTGGCTGTGACTCCGGGTAATTTAAGAAGAGCCTGCACAAAGTTCGGGGCCGGGGAGGAGTCCCGGGGTGGAATACACAAAAAGTCAGCTATGCCGGCCAAAAACGGAGAAAGGAATTCTATCCTGCACCCAGCCCTGGCTCTGAAATTCTGAACTTGAGCTGGTGGGTGTTATTTCAGGTCAGCCACGGTTCTGAGAAGGCAGGAGGGCCAGTTTCTCCACCTTCTACTTTAAAGCACAAACCATCTGAGCCTCCAGGACAGTCATTGCTCCAGATCAAAACCCTCTCATGTGCTCTAGGGATTTCCACTTGCTCGGGGTAGGAAGGAGGGTGGGGGATAACAACTCTGTAGGTTTGCTTTTCTTTTATTTTTTTCTGAATCAACATTAGCAAAGACTTATTTCATTTATTAGATATTTACTGAGCATCAGACACTGTGCCAGGCAGAACCCTGTCATGGTTCAGGTAGTTTTTAAAAGAGTTTTATTTTGTGGAAAGCAATGAGTGGCTGCATAACAATACGTAATGTATTTTAAATACGTGCACTCCAGCTGGCTGTAATAGTTTCCTTAGAAGTCATCTGAACTAGACTGTCACTGATAGTTTAAAGATTGTGGATCCCAGAAATTATCAACTACTAGGTTCTGCCCTGAAAACTATCTCAGCTCGCTACTTGGAGCTATAGCTTTTTAAATGTATTTAAAACTGTAACCCTTAATAGATCAGAAGCCTGGGAATTCTAATGAGTTTTGATGTAGAACATATTTTGACTATACAGCCATCCCTATGTTTGAAATGGTACATTTTAAGAAAAGAGTTTTATTTGCTTTTTCCAACAATTTCCAAAGGCCAGCGTGTCCATGAGGCAGCACATTTTTCAATTTTGAAATATTGAGTTAAATGTAAACCTCAAAAGGAAAAGGAAAGCAACATTTGTTCTGATCTTTGCTCTAAAAAAGCATGAGCCAATTTATTTTTCAGTTGTTGATTTTTAAAGGAACACTTTCACCAAGAGGTGGCATGTCTAGGAGCTGGGCCCATTAGGTTTGCGTTTGCTCAATCTGAAAAAGCATGTAAAGCAGCAACATTTGTAAATTCAGTATGATGACGGTGTATGTAAATTGAATACTCAACTACAAAACCTCATTAAATATTAATAGTCTATGTGTCACATAATATGACAAAAATGCAGATTTATTTTCTTCAATCTGTTTTCTCTGATGTCAGGTGAATTGTATTGAAGTCTTATAATACTGGAGATACACTATCGGTACTGAAAAACCTGAAGATTTTCTATCATCAGCCTATATTTTCTTGATCTTTTTTTGAAATTTATGTTCTGTTGTGTAAATGGTCATTTCTTCCGGTCTGCGTATTGGGTGACAGGATTCAGAGAACAGTTGCTAGGAATACAGGCATGTTTGGTTTTACGGTACTTCACTTTATTGCATTTCATGGGTATTGTGTTTTTTACAAATTAAAGGTTTGAAGCAACCCTGTGTCGGTCATCCTTCCATGCCATTTTTTCTAACAGCATTTGTTCACTTCATGTCCCTATATCCCATTTTGGTAATTCTCACAGTATTTCAAACTTTTGCATTATCTTTACATTTGTTATAGTTATCTGTCATCAGTGATTTTTTTTTATGTTACTACTACGCTCATTGAAGGCTTAGAAGATGGTTAGTACCTTTAGCAATAAAGTGTTTTTAATTAAGATATATAATTTTTTTGACTTAGTGGTAAATAATCTGCCTGTAATGCAGGAGACGCAGGTTCAATCCATGGGTCAAGAAGATCCCCTGGAGAAGGAAATGGCAACCCACTCCAGTATTCTTGCCTGGAAAATCCCTTGGACAGGGAAGCCTGGCAGGCTACAGTTCACAAGGTCACGAGTCGGACATGACTTGGAGAATAAACAACAACAATTTTTTTTAAGACATAATGCCATTGCACACTCAACAGACTACAGTATAAACATAGCTCTGAGAAGCCAAAACATGTATCCCCTGCTTTATTGCTGCATTTGCTTCATTTTGGGCTTTCCTTGTGGCTCAGCTGGTAAAGAATCCACCTGCAGTGCAGGAGACCTGGGTTCGATCCCTGGATTGGGAAGATCCACTGGAGAAGGGAAAAGCTACCCACTCCAGTATTCTGGCCTGGAGAACTCCATGGACTATATAGTTCATGGGGCCACAAAGAGTCAGACACAACTGAACAACTTTCACTTTTGCTTCATTTCAGTGGTCTGGAACTAAATCCCTAATATCTTCAAGGTATGCCGATAACTAAAATGATCAAAAAACAGGTTGCTACTCTCAGTATAAGGCTTACTTCCTTTTCTAGTGGAGTTTTTCTTCCTCCTCTGTCCTTCACATATGTTTTAAAAACAACCATGTGCATGAGTACATTTAACACACAAATATCACATTCCTTTGCTTTTAAAAATCGAACACTGGGAAATAAGAAGCAGCATTAATGGAGCTGTCACTTCCCGGGTAACTGTGAGAGTTACTTTGGAAATCAGGCCCTGATGGTTCTCTACGTGAAACATTTCTAAATCAAAAGCTGGCCTGGAAAAAAAAAAAAGCTAGTCTGACCATCAGCACCAGGACCAGGAAGCACTTAGGGTCTCCATCAAGGCAGGACTGTATCAGTGACACTGACCAGAAAGGAAGCAGGTGTCTGTCTGGGGAAGATGAGAATCAGCCAGAAACTCTGGAGAGGGGATCCCACGTATCTGAGTTCCCAAGGACAGGGGACCAGCTGCCTGGCAAATAATCATCCACAGAGAGTAGTAGTTCTGTCCTGGGAACATGTGCAGAAAATAAATGACACACATGTTCATGATTAGCCTAGATGAGGGAGTTCTGGCAACCTTTTGCAAGGAGGTAGGAAAATCCATGAAAAAAAAAAGTATTTTAAAGATGTGGGTATAAATTATAGGAATGCTCAAAACTGGATGAAAAGGTAGGGAAGAGAAAAGATATCAGGACTTAGGTGCCTGTTTGTTAATTCATTTGTTCAGTAAACGTTTACTGAGCACCTACTAGCTCCAGGCACTGGTCAAGCTTTGGGGATATGGCCCCTTCCTGAATGGAGCTAACTTTACATTTATTAAAATCAACGCCTCCCATTGGTTGTGTTGCTCAAAGAAAAAAGCAATTCATCATTTATTACTAGGTGCTAACTCTGTGCTTTGCTTTAGGACTGGAGTGTCCCTCTGGTCAAGAGAACCAAAGAAATTCCAAATGGAGTTTTGCCCACTGATTGATTCAGATTCAGTCCCCAAAGGCTGTCCAGACTCATCAATTTTCACATAGAGGAAAATTTACATTTCAAGCCCCTACATTTGCAGTGGGGGAATTAGAAATATTAGCTCATTTAATCTACAAATGACACCTCAAGACTGTTTTTATCACCTTCTCACAGATGAGGGAAATGATGCTCAGAGATGCTACATTTCTTACTCAAGCCATACAGCTGTTTAGTGAGAGAAGTATGTTTTGAATCTAAATTGATCCTCCCAAAGTCTAACTCTCCTCCAGCATTAGAACCCATGGAACTATGTGCAAGGTATTATGTAAATGTAAGTGAGGAATCTCTGTTAGCCATTAGCTCTGAGTTTATTTTAAGTATCAGTTCTTCCAGTGATAAAGTAAAAGACGTGACTATCATTTCATTATTGTTAATGAAATGATTCCTAGGCATCTTCCTCTCATGTGATTTTTTTCACTTGAATTTTTGATATAGAAATGGGTCAAAAATAACATCTTTTTATCTATAGATATCTATCATTCCTACCCAAAGATGGCTTGTTCTGAAAAATTTGTGTTCTCAAGCTAATACCTCTGATGTAGGCTCTCTGTGTGTTATTCTACTATGTTAAAGACTGGGTTCCTTCTAATTAAGTCACTCCTCCAAAAAGAACTCAAATGGAATGAAAACCTCAGAATCATTTCCAACTGCTTACCAATTGCAACCCCACTAAGTAAATTTTCTTTATCATCACCTTCTGTAATTCTCAGAATAGTTAAGCGTCATCTGAATGCCAAGTAGCATTCTTGGGACAGAAGGGATCTTTGCAATTTACTTATCAACTGTAGAAAAATACAAATGAATCTTTGGAACCAGGCAAATACTGTGGATGCGGGAGGTTTCTCAGCACATTGATCAGTGGAGCAGGTAGTGATGACAGCATCAGTCAAATGAGGAGCTCTGTAACACCTATTCCATTATTTCCTTTTTTGAGGAGGTTGGAATCAACCAAGCTGGTAGAATCAACTGTAGAGATTTTCATTTTATGGAATGAATGGTTTATTAAGGAGAACCCAAACTTCCATACTGTTCATGGGGTTCTCAAGGCAAGAATACTGAAGTGGTTTGCCATTCCATTCTCCAGTGGACCACATTCTATCAGACCTCTCCACCATGACCGGTCCATCTTGGGTGGCCCCACACGGCATGGCTTAGTGTCATGGAGTTAGACAAGGCTGTGGTCCGTGTGATCAGATTGGCTAGTTTTCTGTGATTGTGGTTTCCTTGTGTCTGCCCTCTGATGCCCTCTTGCAACACCTACCATCTTACTTGGGTTTCTCTTACCTTGGACGTGGGGTATCTCTTTACGGCTGCTCCAGCAAAGCACAGCCGCTGCTCCTTACCTTGGACGAGGGGAATCTTCTCACAGTCACTGCTCCTGATGTTGAAGGTGGAGTAGCTCCTCTCGGCCCTCCCGCACCCGCGCAGCTGCAGTTCCTTGGATGTGGGGTTGCTCCTCTCAGCCACTGCCCCTGACCTTGGGTGTGGGGTAGTTCGTCTCGGCTGCCGCCCCTGACCTCGGCCATGAAATTAAAAGATGCTTACTCCTTGGAAGGAAAGTTATGACCAACCTAGATAGCATATTTAAAAGCAGAGATATTACTTTGCCAACAAGGTCTGTCTAGTCAAGGCTATGGTTTATCCATTGGTCATGTATGGATGTAAGAGTTGGACTGTGAAGAAAGCTGAGCGCCGAAGAATTGATGCGTTTGAACTGTGGTGTTGGAGAAGACTCTTGAGAGTCCCTTGGACTGCAAGGAGATCCAACCAGTCCATCCTAAAAGAGATCAGTCCTGGGTGTTCATTGGAAGGACTGATGCTAAAACTGAAACTCCAGTTGGGCCACCAGATGTGAAGAGTTGACTCATTGGAAAAGACCCTGATGCTGGGAGGGATTGGGAGCAGGAGGAGAAGGAGCTGACAGAGGATGAGATGGCTGGATGGCATCACCAACTTGATGGACATGAGTTTGAGGAAACTCCGGGAGTTGGTGATGGACAGGGAGGCCTGGCGCGCTGCAATTCATGGGGTCGCAAAGAGTCGGACACAACTAAGCAACTGAACTGACAGAAGCTTCCATAGCTCAGTTGGTAAAGAATCTGTCTGCAATGTGGGAGACTTGGGTTTGATCCCTGAGTTGGGAAGATCCCCTGGAGAAGGGAAAGGGAAATACCCACTCCAGTATTCTGGCCTGGAGAATTCCATGGACTAAGTCCATGAGGTCACAAAGAGTTGGACACAACTGAACAACTTTCACTTCACAAGATCTCATAGATAATCTGAAAAAGAAAGGCAGGTGCAATATTGAATGATTCACCTAAGTTTATAAGGCACTAAAGATGTAAAAATAAAGGTTAAAATGTTTATTTCCTTCTCTAAATTCTTCTTGCCAGCTCTCTGTGTACCAGCCTCATGCAGTAGTGTCTGTGGTGAAAGGTACTTTGTAGGTTAGTTCTTAATCACTGTTGTTGAGCTGTTGAGCCTCTGTGGAGGCTTCCAAAACCTCTGTATTCCTTTTGCAACATCCACCTGAAGTTGAGTTTTCTGTTAACTTAATAGCATCTTTTCATGAAAGACGTTTTGCAATTTACAAAGGGCTTGCACAAATGTCTTCTCCTCTCAGTCTTCATAACACCACTGTGGGGTAGGAGGTTTTCTTCAGTTTTGCAAACAGAGACAGGAGGCAACTGATATGTGGAGAGATGCCCTAACTCTTCCATTGCAAGACAGCCAGGGAGTGCCAGGGCCAATGCCCCTCCTTCTAAGGCCAGTAACCGTTCTTCCATGCCTCTACATGGAAACCAATTTGGGTTCCCCATTGAGCTGTTAAATTTCCTGTTTAAAAATTTGAAGATCTACAGGGACATATAAATGATAGCATGATCAAGCTTTATTAACAGAATGAGAGAAAGTTCAACTCTCCACTTACCATGAGACCTTAAAAAATGACCTTTAATTCTTCAACTCATTTTTCACTTCTGACCAGATGGCGTAATATACAATCTGGGCTTGATGGAAACATGCTTATTTGCAGTCAGCTTAAACTCCTGCTTCTACTCTGTAGGCTATTTCAGGTTCATGTTCAAAAGCTGCTTAGCTGCCTAGCTATTGGTCTCTTGGTCAGTGGGGGTGAGTGAATTATGCTAAAATAGTGCCAGCTTAGCTGAATTTTAAGGAGTTATTCACAGGAACAAAATGTTTGAAGCCTGCATTCTACTGGGCATGTGTATCTGACGGCTAGGTGCTGGTTTGTTTTGGTTTTTTGGTGGTTTTTTTTTTTTTAGTTACTTAAAGAGATTCTCTTTCTTTCCCCCTCCCCTTAAATATGCATCTTGAGTTGGTCTGTCTTCATCAATTTAACACTTTTGAAGGATATTCCACAGCCCTGCTCTAAGATGATGGACACTGCTGATCCTGTATGCAGCCGCATCTGTAGCATCTCGGCCTCCACCCAGGGTGTTAACCAGATTATTTTTCTATCACTCTCGCCCACACTGAATATGCTGAATACTGTATCTCTAAACTGGCCAGCCCACTCTCACAGCCTGAGTCTCTATTATCGGCAGCCACAGCATGCATGTTTATTTAGTTTCTAGTCCTGAGGGAATCCTCTCCATGTACCCTTCCCCAAGTAATGAAATCTTTGGATTTTTCCCTTTTCTGTTACATCTCCTGAAATGCTCATTGTCATACGTGTATTCGGAATGGTTACAGAAAGCTGTCCCACAAGAGTTACGTGTCCCAGCCTGCTTTGAATTCTGGCACACGACCACAATGCGATTATTTTATGCATGCCTGCCTTGTGTCTTCTGGGCTGGTTTTGGTCCCAGTGCATCCCCTGCTGCAGTTTCCGTAAGCACAGCCGCTCCCAGGCTGTTCGAAAATGTGTGTTCTTCTTTATTTCACATCCTTGCTTTGCTTGCTCTGGACGTGCATTTCCGTGCCAGGCTCCTGGTCAGGGCCCAAGCTGACGACTCCTGAACTGCCGATGTCAGGACAGTTCTGTAAACCAGCCCACGCAAGGTAGCAGATTTATATTTGCACGCTGAGCGCCTTAGTAGAGATGGTAACAGAGGTGCTAAAATGTCATTGAGAATGATGGCTTGAGTATAGTAGGTGCACAGTAACTAGGCTGGTTTCCCTGCCCACTTCATTGCAGAGACAAAACTTGGGTTTTGGAAAGAAGGGCTGGAGTGGGGAGTACCTACCCAAAATGCCCCTAGATGGCATATGATTTCTTTACAATTGAATCTGTAAGAGGATACATTTACTCCAGTGTTTTTCTGTTATTTTGTTTTGCTTTGTTTTGTTTTAAAAAACAACTATTCTTGGGAATTCCCTGGTAGTCTGGTGATTGAGACTATGCACTCTCACAACCAAGGACCCAGGTTCGACCCCTGGTCAAGGACCCCACAGACTGGGGCTTCCCTAATAGTCCAGTGGTTAAGACTCTGTACCTCCACTGGAGGGGACAAAGGTTCGATCCCTACTTGGAGAACTAAGATCCCACATGCTTTATGGCCTGGTCAGAAAAATTTTTCTTTTTTTTTAAATTCATGGGAGATCTCACAAACTGTGCAGCAAATCTGTAAACAAAAACAAAAACACATACACAGAACTGTATCGAAAATATAATTTTAAAAGGACTTTTCTTTATTCCTACTTATGCTTTCCAAACTGCTATAAAATTGCTAAAGGCAATTATTTATCCTGATGATTTTGATCCTTGAAAGAGAGCAGTTGATGAGGTAGGATTCCGAGATATGATTTTGTTTCCTCTGTAGAGCAAGTTTTTAGAAACTAATGAGCCTTTTGCTGGCTCTGATATACCCAGGAGAAAGGGTGACTAAAAACATCTTAAATACAAGAAGCTTCCTCTGACTGAACAGAGGAAGCAGGCTCGTCTTTCCGCGGGAGCAGACTCACTCAAGTGGCCTTGCTTTATCCTCACTCTTCATTAGTGAGAATTTGCACTTAGACTTGGTGAAGAAGGATGACAGGCTTCCCAGGTGGCGCTAGTAGTAAAGAACCTTCCTGCCAGTGCAGGAGACATTAGAGATGTGGGTTTGGTCCCAGGGTCAGGAAGATACCCTGGAGGAGGGCATGGCAACCCACTCCAGTGTTCTTGCCTAGAAAATCCTACGGACAAAGGAGCCTGGTGGGCTGTGGTTCTTAGGGCCACAAAGAGTTGGACACAACTGAAGTGACTCAGCACACACACAAAGAAGGATGACAAATCCTTGATAAATCATTATCAGGATTCCCACATTAAAGGCAGAGCACTGAAGGCCCAAGAGGTCAAGGGATCCATCGAAGGTCCTGGAGGAGGCATATCTTTCTATCAGTGTTTCCATGGTGCCCGGCATTGCCTAGGGGACAAGGATGGATTCCCCCTGAACAGGCAAGGCCAAAGGAAAAGGGGTGCCTTCTGATACAGAGAAACAGGGCAGCCTGGGACCAGAAGAAAGGGGGCCAGGCCAAGTGTGCCTCAGGGAGACTAGGGAATTGATCGGTAACCAACGACTCATGTTTACTTGCAGAAAGGGAGTAACAAAAACATACGTCCTATTATTGAATATATTTTTACCAAGGAGCTGCTGTGTAAATGGCATTGTTCTGGGCATCTTGTGGAAAAGTACAAAGAAATATTAAATTGGTCTTCTAAGTGCCTTCCATATGAGCATATGGCTTGTACACATGTAATAATGACTAAATGCATGCAGAGCACCAAACCATGAAGTTCTAGTACCTAGTGTATTTGTTGAGCCATAGTAGGTGCTCAGTAAGTTTGTTGTAATAGTCACTCACTACTAAGCCTGAACTCACACTCTGCCAAGGGGTTGGTATGTGTGATTTGACAGGCTAAAATTTATATAACAGATTTTAGGGAGGTAAGATTTAAGTTGGTTTTTGAAGTAAACTTTAACAAAATTTTTAATTTTCAAATAATTTCTGACTTAAAAAAAATTGCAAATATAAGAAAATTCCTGTATACCCCCTCACTCTTGTCTTCTTCAAATGTTAACATCTTACACAAATGCAGAATGATTATCAAATTAAAATCTGCTGTTCTAGTAAAGGTCATTATCTGGTCTAGGATCTAGAATTTAATCGAGGATCAGGCCTTGTATTCATCTCTTATGTTTCCTTACTTCTAATCTGAATCAGTTCCTTCCTTAGTCTTTCTCTGTCTTTCATGATCTTGACACTTTGGAAGAGCACTGGCCAGTTATTTTGCAGAATGTCCCTCCATGTGAATATGCCTGATGTATCATCTTGATTAAATTTAAATTGTGCCTTTTTGGCAAGAATTTCATAAATCACTGTTGTGCCCTCATTAGGCACACAGTAACACCATGTCTTGTTACAAGTGGTGTTGAAAGTGAAGTAAGTTGCTCAGTCTTATCCAATTCTTTTCAACTCTATTGACTGTAGCCCACCTGGCTCCTTTGTCCATTGGAATTCTCCAGGGAAGAATACTCAAGTGGGTAGCCATTCCCTTCTCCAGGGGATCTTCCCGATCCAGGAATTGAACCTGGGTTTCCTGCATTGCAGGCAGATTCTTTACCATCTGAGCCACCAGGGAAGCCCATAGGTGTTGTTAGTTGTGACCGTTTGGTAATGGTGGTATCTGACAGGTTTCTTCACCAGAGCGTTACTGTTTTCCTTTTGCAATTAATGAATTTCTCATGGGAAGATACTTTAAGACCATGTAACATCCTGTTTCTTATTATGCTTTGCCCACTAATTTTATCATTAACCCATGATTCGTGCCTATAACAATTATTACTGTGGTGTTTGCCAAACGGTAATTTTCTATTTCCATCATTCCTTTCACACTTATTAGTTGGCATTCTGCTATTAAAGAGGAGCTGTCTCTTATCCCCTTTATTTATGCATGTATATGAATGTGCACAGTCTCTCAGTCATGTTTGACTGTTTGCGACCCCATGGTCTGTAGCACACCAGTCTCTTCTGTCCTTGTAACTATCCAGGCAAGAATATTGGAGTGGGTTGCCTTGCCCTCCTCCAGGGGATCTTCCAGACCCAAGGATTGAACTTGCATCTTCTGTGTCTCCTGCATTGACAGGTGGATTCTTTACCACTGTGCCACCTGAGAAGACCATGTAACCCTTTCCTAATTCACCCATATCTGCTAGGATCATCCTGCATGGCCACACCACAATATATAGTTTGTTCCTTTATTTTTTACAAGTGTGGTTTAGTTTCAATTATTTGTGATAATTCTTAATAGCATATATTATCCAAATAATGATGGCCTGGTATTATGAGTCCTTACTGAAGATCACTGTTATTAAGTCTTGCTGAGAAGTGGGGCATGGTTGCCAAACTTTTAAATAGGAATTATAGGATTATGGGGCCAAAAGCAAGGTATGGCAGGATTTGGCAGTTCAATCAAATCTGTAAGACTGTTAAAAACAATGATGATTAGTGGCAGATCTGGGAATGAATTCAGTACATGGAAAATAGTTAAGTAGCTAAATGCCAAGAATCTCATAGAATTTCTGTAAAAGAAACACTTGCATGAATTATGGGGCTTCCCAGGTGGCGCTAGTGGTAAAGAACCCACCTGCCAGTGCAGGAGACATAAGAGACACAGGTTCAATCCCTGAGCTGGGAAGATCCCCTAGAGAAGGGAATTGCAACCCACTTTAGTATTCTTGCCTGGAGAATCCCATGGACAGAGGAGCCTGATGGGCTACAGTCCTTGGGCCTGCAAAGAGCTGGACACGACTGAGCAACTTGGCACTCACAGATGAATTATGAACTATGATTCCCTTATACTAAGAGTAAGAAGTCTTTGCCTAATTCAAATATATGCCTAGATTGAGTGAATGAATGAATGTGTGTGTATGCTTCCTCTAATTACATGCAGAAGATAGAACAAAGATAGAAGATCAGAGGCATTGCACTAAAGAACCTTCACCAGTAAGTAGTACTTTTAAAAGCCCAACCATGTGTGGAGTTTGGAATCTTGCCCTGAATATTTCTCAGGACTCGATTGAAATATCCTCCTTGTCAGTGAAGTTTCTCTTACAAGCCCTGAGAAGGAATTCAGAGGCACAGTTTTTAGGCCAGTTGGTATCTAGAATGACTCTGGGTAGAAAATGGCATACGCTCATCTCTTTTGTTGTTCAGTCACTCAGTTGTGCCTGACTCTTTGTGACCCCATGGACTGAAGCACACCAGGCTTCCCTGTCCTTCACCATCTCCTGAAGTTTGAGTCAGTGAGGCCATCCAACCTCTTGTCCTCTGTCATCCCCTTCTCATCTTTTTAGTTCTTCCCTAAAAAAAAAGTAATCTGTAGTTATACTCTTGCCTAGCTTCTTAACACGTGCCCACTGAGTCTTTGGAGAGTAACAACTTAGGTCAGACAGATAGAAAATAATAAAGTTTTCATCATTTTATTATATATGCACCTCCTAGTGGCTGGCAGGGTGAGTAAAAGTTTCTATGGCCCGATTTATTTTCATCCTGATTTGCAAGGCTGCCTTAGGATTTCCACATTCCTTATAATTTGGGCATTTATGACACACTTTACAAGGCACTTGTGTAATGTGATATCAAACTTAAAAGTGGTATTGTATATACAGAAACTCCATTAATAAGAATTACTAAGTAGCTCTATTTGTTTATAGTAAAAGGGGACTCGCTTATAAACCAGATCGAAGACTCCTCTAGGCATAAGACTTAATTAGAAACCTGGAAGATAGTCTCTCTTGTTTCACTATCTAAGGGACTTATTGCTACAAAATTCCTTGGACAAACCTATCTCAGTTATTCATCTTTCACTCCCAGACCAGGTGTATATTTAAGTCTTTATTGAATTTGTTACAATATTGCTCCTATTTTTTATTTTTATTTATTTTTGGCTTCTCTGGGTGTGTTGCTATGCGCGAGCTTGCTTTTCTCTAGTTGCAGTGAGCTTGGGCTACCCTTCATTTTGGTGCACAGGCTTCTCAGTTTGGTGGCTTCTCAGCGCAGTGGAGCATGGGCTCTAGGTGAACAGGCTTAGTTGTCCATGACATGTGGAATCTTCCTGGACCAGGAATTGAACCTGTGTCCCCTGCGCTGGCAGGTAGATTCTTATCCACTGTACCATCAGGGACATATCAAACCAGGTATTTTTGATTTGGACACATGAAAGAGTCTCTATACAAGTCTCACAAGTTTGCATCCAGATATGTTTGAAAATCATCCTACAGAAGGCTGACCGGTCAATGCAAATGTGTTTACTGTGGGAACCATGTCAGCAGCTCTCTCTCTCTCCCCATTAATAAACCAAATGGATCAAGCTGAGCCTGGGTTGTCTCTCTCATGACGCATCCTTCCCAAAGCCTTGTGTTCCTTCAAAGAATTTTCAACATCCCTCTCAGACCCCAAATTCCATGAAATAACTAGAAAGTGAAGCCGTCTCCTCATTTGACTCTATCCATAAGCAATCCAATTGCCACCCTTCCCTTTCGCCCATTTTCATTGCAGATATTAAATTAGCAAGAAATACTGAGTGGGCTCTACTATGGCCAGGTGAGTGACCAGGGGTCAGGTACACCCTGGATATGACATCCAGAAACATTTATCTCTTGCACAGTTTCTTATTGTTACCCTCATCAAATTCTCTTCACCAGAAAAGATCTAAAACTCTGGTTCTCAAGGTTTAGTCCTCAGACCAGCAGCACTGGCTTCATATGTTAGAAATGCAGATCCTCAAGTCTCACCCCAGATTTGCAGAATCAGAATTCTGGGGGTTGGGGTCCCCCCCCCACCCCAGAACGTGTGTGTTTCAGATTCACCCTGAAGTTGGAAAACTGCTTAGATGTGCTCATTCACTTAGTCATGTCTGACTCTTTGTGACCCCATGGACTGTAGCCCGCCAGGCTCCTCTGTCCATGGGACTCTTCAGGCCAAAATACCTCAGTGGGTTGCCATTTCCTACTCCAGGGGATCTTCCTGACCCAGGGATCAAACCTGAGTCTCCTGCACTCCAGGTGGATTCTTTTACCACTGAGCCACCAGGAAAGCACAAACTATTAGCATACGGAGAACTACTGGGTGAGACAAAATGTTCGTGTACAGTGACTGGAAGCAAGTCTCTCAGTTGTCTGGGCTTTTTCTGATAGCTTCTTTTAATAAGGGGGTGTTTTGCCACCAAAATTTCTTGTTGACTGCATACTAACCCTGTGTCCCAAAACTGAGATTCTAGGATTTTCAAAAAACTTAAATGAGATTTTGTTCATTTGTACATCCTTTTTCCGGTACTCAGCTAATCATGTCTAGTTCAAATCTGGAGGGAATTCAGCTGGCCAATTCCTGTGTATTGAGTTTAAATTCCAGATAAATTGTTACCTAATCTTTTTTTTCTTTTCAAACTATTAAGCATTCACCCATTACTCCTCTTACTAACACAATTCAGAGGAAATAAGAAAACAAAATCAATGTTTAAAAAACAGAGGAAACTGTCAAAGACCATGTACATCCCACGCACCACTCAGTCTAAGTATCTGGCACATTTATCTATGCTCTTCCATGAATTCCTTATCATCTTGCCAGTTGTTTTATATGGTTAGGAGTCACATATTATCAAACGTTCAGAAAAAGCTGAAGTAAAGCCAGTGAATTGCCAGAGTAGTAATTAGTAAAAGTTTATGTGTATACACCAAAAAGACAGTTTGCAAGCCAAAACACTCAAATCAAAACATGAAATGAGACTCAGTTTGATAGAACATGTCGTTATCAAGCAGCTTATATAGTGAGAAAACAGGGACTGCTTATTCCTCCATGTGATTGGTTCAAATATTAGAATTTTCGGTGGTTACCTCATATCAACTTGGGAAACAGTTCAAGTTTTGCTTATAATTTCCAGAGGCATACATGAAAAAAATGATCCTGTTCAAGTTAAATAAGTTAAATGAAGCTTTATTTACTTGACTAAACTGGTTTTGTCTGCCCAGGGAATTTTCAAGACTGGTCTCTGTTTTTTATTTCAGCAGCATAAAAATCAAATATTTAGTCATTACATGGTTCAACCTGGAAGAAAGCATTAGGATTATTTGAAGAAACCAAGAATCTCATAAATGAATATCACAACCCCATTTCTCAGATGAGCTAACTGAGGCATAGAAAGGTTGATTGGATATAACTATTAGCCAGAATTCTCTGTTGATCAGCTCCAAATGCAAATCCCTTTAAGTCAGATTTCCAACTCAAAGATATTTTAACCAAATAAACTATAATAGAAAATCTCTCTTCTATTTATGAATAAAATTCAGATTGTTCACATGCACAGTTTGAGATTTGAATATAATCCTTGTTAACACCTGCATTTCATAAGAAGCTGGATAGGATAAAGCATTTTACTTTGTGGGAGTGACAAACGAGATAAGGGTTTTGACCTAAGATTTGGAAACGGCTAGAGGAAATGGGGGCTTCCCAGATTGCACTAGTGGTGAAGAACCTGCCTGCCAATGCAGGAGATGTAAGAGTTGAGGGTTCAATCCCTGGGTCGGGAAGATCCTCTGGAGGAAGGCATGGCAACCCACTTCAGTATTCTTGCTTGGAGAATCCCCATGAACAGAGAAGACTTGCGGGCTGTAGTTCACAGGGTCACAAAGAGTTGGACCCGAATGAAGTGACTTAGCACAAATGCAGAGGAATTGGGAGCAAATGAAAATAACCCACACACAGACACGCACACAGACATACACACATGTACACACACACATGCACAAGACGTGATACTCAAATAAATGTAGACAAGTGGCAAGGATGCTCCCGAATACTCTGGGTCCTTCTCCACTTTCCCATGCTCTCTTCCAGACACATGATTAATCCTAATTAACTGAGCATGAAGACCAAGGCAGTTAAGACTCAGGTGGTTCCTCCATTCCTCTCTTCCTCTTCTCTGGCCACCTTGGAGTGTATTCCAAACCTGCATGCTCAGTCGTGTCCAACTCTTTGTGACCCCATGGACTGTAGCCCATCAGGCTCCTCTGTCCATGGGATGCTCCAGGCAAGAATACTGGAGCTGGTTGCCATTTCCTTCTCCAGGGCATCTTCCCAACCCAGGGATCTAATGCGTGTCTCCTGCGTCGGCAAGAAGATTCTTTTACCACGGAGTCACCTGGGAAGCCCATATTCCAAACAGTGAAGCTACAAAACCAGGAAGGAGGACTGCCCAATCCACATAAGTGCTGACCTGAGAGAGAAATCAAACACTATCGTGCTAAGCCTTTGAGATTTAGGGACATTTCTATCGCAGCACCTCGCGTTACATACCCTTTTGAATTCAATCTGGAAACCTGAAGTTGAGTTGCACCTGGATTTCCTCTCCAGTCACTTCCTTCATCAGGATGAGACCAAATCCTAATCTTTAAGTCAAATGTTGAGTCATTCATTCATTAGACAAATGTTCTTGAGCACCTAGTGTCTGCTGGGTATGTAGTCATTCTTAAGGATCCAGCTAAGACAGACACACCCGCCCTTACATTGCAGCAGAAAAGAAAAGAAAATCTAGCAACTCTGAGCCAGCCCCCAAACATAAGTAATTTTTTCCTCTTCTGAGCTCCGGTGGGGTCTGTACACACTTAGGTTTTCCACTCCCAAAGTGAAGGTGAAAGTCGCTCAGTTGTGTACAGCTCTTTGCGACCCCATGGACTATACAGTCTATGGAATTCTCCAGGCCAGAATACTGGAGTGGGGAGCCTTTCCCTTCTCCAGAAGATCTTCCCAACCCAGGGATGCAACCCAGGTCTCCTGCAATGCAGGCAGATTCTTTACCAGCTGAGCCACAAGGGAAGCCCTTCCACTCCCAGGACTGCTGTAATTAGTAGTGTGAAAGTGAAACTGTTAGTCACTCAGTCGTGTCTGACTCTCTGTGGCTCTGTGGACTGTAGCCCGTCAGGCGCCTCTGTCCCTGGGATTCTTCTGGCAAGAATACTGGAGTGGATTGCCATTCCTTTTCCAGAAACAAGTAGTAATAAGATATAAAACTAATGCTTTGGAACACTGCCTCTTTTCCCAGTGGGTGTAAGCTGTCTGATGGTAGAGAATTTACCATATTTATCTATGCATCTCTTTACATAAAACGCTCTCATGGGCTTCTCTTGTGGCTCAGCTGGTAAAGAATCTGCCTTCAATGCGGGAGACCTGGGTTTGATCCCTGGGTTGGGAAGATCTCCTGGAGAAGGGAAAGGCTCCCCACTCCAGTATTCTTGCCTGGAAAATTCCATAGACTGTATAGTCCATGGGGTCGCAAAGAGTCAGACATGACTGAGCGACTTTCACTCACTCAAGAGGTTCTCCATAAATAATGAAAAAACTTCCCTGGTGACTCAGATGATAAAGAATCCACCTGCAATTCGGGAGACCTGGGCTCGATCCCTGGGTCAGGAAGATCTCCTGGAGAAGGGCAGTCCTTGGGGCTTCCCTAGTGGTTCACTTGGTAAAGAAAGTGAAGTCTCTCAGTCGTGTCTGACTCTTTGGGACCCCATGGACTGTAACCCACCAGGTTCCTCCATCCACGGGATTTTCCGGGCAAGGATACTGGAGTGGGTTGCCATTTCCTTCTCAGTTGGTCAAGAATCTGCCTGCTATGCAGGAGACCTGGGTTTGATTCCCAGGTTGGGAAGATCCCCTGGAGAAGGAAATGGCAACCCACTGCAGTACTCGTCCCTGGAGAATTCCATGGACAGAGGAATGGGTCAGGCTTCAGTCCATGGGATGGCAGAGAGTCGGACATGACTGTGTGACTAATGTTCACTTTCACTTTCATAAATAATTATTGATGACTTATATGAAGTGATATGTTACGTTTGTGAAAGCAATTGCCAGAATTGTTTCTGAGATGTAGGGACTAGGAGCAAATTTGTCTAGGAAGGCTTTGTGGTGATTTTCAGGCGCATCTGATTGTGATCTAAGATTTCGTAATTAAGTATTTTCCTCCTGTGTGCTGGCACATAGGGAGCACTCAGTAGGATGTTGAATGGATAAGCTAAATGAATGGCGTTCCCCCTTTCTATTGATCCGTGGCTCTCTTGATTGAATGAATTCCTACCCTAAGGTACTGTCAGTAATTGAATGAGACATAGCATGCATTTTTGCAGCAAATAAAGACATTAACAAATCCACAGAATGACAGGAATATTTCATTTTTTCTTAACATCTTGAAAAATTAATAGACTTACATAGTTTCTTGTCATTTAAATCATCTCAAATATAATTTTGTTTATAGATTAGAACTCAGCTGGCAAAGTTTAGAGGACTTTTATTTAAAGTTTACTGAACTTATATAAAATATAAATTGGTAATCTTAAGATTCTGCTAACAAAATTTTTCCGAGATTGAAAGAAGTGTATAGACTTTGATAGTAATTTAACGAGTTCAGTTTTCCAAAGCTTCTGCCTTTCATAAAAAGCAAACTGAAGACTAAAGGGAAATGAGATGATCATATTTTTCTTCTAGTTTTAATTCCATTTTGGAAAATAGTTCACATTTTTAGCAAACTAGAATTAATTTAGCAAGAGATAATTAAAAATTATAAAACATTTTGGGAAAATGTATTTTTATTTTGTTTCCCCCTTCTTCCTATTTTTTTTTTCTGTTGAGGAACACCACAAACACTGTTGTTTTGTAAGTTATATTTTTATATTTTCTTTTTTGTTGTTATTGTTCTAGCCATGATGTGATATTTTGGATGAAATTTTTGACCACTATGTAGCAACAACATTTGGGAGTATTAGTGAAGTAGTTTTCTGCCTGTATTGATTTTATATTTCTAGATAGTAATACTTTTCTTTTGAAGTATTATTTACTCTGCATCTTAAATTTCTATAAGTAGTGATTAAATTATTAAGGTTGGATTTGCTCTTGTATAGACATAAAGAGATTAATCCTACTCATAACACTATTCAGTAAACATAAAAGAGAAGCTACTGGTTAAAAAAAGAAAGAAGGCTCAGAAGCAGCAGAAAGTTTAACCTGGCATAACGAAGCAAATGTAAATTACATTAAAGTACACAATAATAGCAGTAACATATGCTAATGACTTGCACCTTTTAATTAATGGAGTTGTTTATCGGGCTCCAGACAGCCAGGCAGGAGTCTCTCCTATTATTTTTGGAGGTGTACAATCTTGCAAATTTAAAGTTGTTACGTATGGAACAAATCCAGTGATCTCCATGTAATTCAGAGGAGCCTTTTCAAGACTGAAGTTTTAATTGCAGATGTTAATAAGATGAGTAAGAAAAGTGACCAAGAAGTAGTGATAAAGGAAGAAGCAGAAAGTAAGGCTGTGTATGTAGCAAAATAACAATTGCTTTTTAAAAAAGTCTTTAAATAGAAAAAAAGTTAGAAATAATGAAAGTTATTTTGCGTGTATATTTGAGTGGTGGTAGTAGCAAGTACAGATGTGAGGGTTGGACCATAAGGAAGGCTGAGCACCAAAGAATTGATGCTTTCCATCTGTGGTGCTGGAGAAGACTCTTTAGGGTCTCTTGGACTGCAAAGAGATCAAACCAGTCAATCCTAGAGGAAATCAACCCTGAATATTCAATGGAAGGACTGATGCTGAAGCTGAAGTTCCAATACTTTGGCTACCTGATGTGAAGAGCTGAGTCATTGGAAAAGACCCTGACGGTGGGAAAGATTGAGGGCAGGAGAAAGGGGTGACAGAGGATGAAGTGGTTGGATGGCACCACTGACTCAATGGACATGGGTTTGAGCAAACTCTGGGAGATGGTGAAGGACAGGGAAGCCTGGCATGCTGCAGTCCACGGGGTCACAAAGAGGAGGACATGACTGAACAACTAAACAACAACAAGGGCAAGAAATGTTTTCCTTTATTCCCACTTTCCAATACTTCTCAACTTTCTTTTTCAGCATATCTCATTTTAAAGTGGAAATGTGACAACTGTTCTGCCATGTTCCAAGACAGGTAAGGCTTTCTGCAGTGCGTCTGAAGACATTTTTGGAGCAGAAGATACCTCAGACACAGAGAAGAGCAAACCATCCCCTGAAGAAATTGGAGTGAGGGTGCAGTTCACTCTCCTCTGGGCTTGCTTTCATGGGGAACCCAGGTCAGGGAGTAGGAAGAACTCTCCCTACCAGCGCGCAGCTTGAGCCCTGGAAGAGAGAAGCAATTAACAAGAACATCAGAGAGCATCTCCCAGATCAGACAGACCAACAACAAGGATCCTCTGCAAGCACCAGTGAGCAGACTTGAACAATACCCAGGAAGGCTCCCGACCTGAGAAAGAGAGCCTGATTGAAATGGGGTAGTCCTGTGTATCACTGCACTGCTCAGTCACTCATTCAGATCATTACTGTGAAGCCCTACAAAACATCAACTTTCATTAATGTTCTGATGATGCTGACCCAGAACTCCTTTCTTTCCATCACTCCTGTCAGTCAATTCTAAATTCTCTCAAGTTTTGGATTCCCAGTGGCTTTCCTGTTGGTCTCCTTGCTCTCCTAGAGGTGGGTGTTGAAATTTCTTTTGTAGCAATGTTACTGAGCCTGAGTTAATAAAAAATGAACTGCATATTTTAAAAATATGCATTTGGAACAGTTTTGACAGATTTATGCAACCAGGAAATCACAACCACTTCTAAGACATCAACATTTCCATCCCTCCCAAAGTTTTTTATTTTTTTTTTAATTGAAGTACAGTAGATTTACAATGTTGGGCAAATCTGCTATATAGCAAGTGACTCAGTTAGATACATATATACATTCTTTTTTTATATTCTTTTCCATTATGGTTTATCCTAGCAGACTGGATATATTCCCCTGTGCTATACAATATTACTTTGTTGTTTATCCATTCTAAATGTAATCATTTGCATCAACTACCCCAAACTCCCAGTTGATCCCTCTCCCTCCCCCTACCTTGGCAACCACAAGGCTGTTATTCATGTCTGTGAGTCTGCTCCTGTTTTGTAGACAAGTTTATTTGTGCCATATTTTAGATTTTATGGGTAAATATCACTCCCAAAGTTTCTTTGTGCCCCCTTTGCTTGTGATCCCTCCCAGTTCCCTCTAAATCCTTCACCATATCCTCAGGCAACCATCCATCTGCTTTCTGTCATTATAGATATTTCATTCATAAAAAATGTTTTAATTTTCTGAACATTGATATAAATGGAATAATACAGTGTGTATACACTCTTTTGTATCTTGTCTGTTTAACTCAGCATAATGGCTTTGATGGGCTTCCCAAGAAGCCGCCTGCCAATGCAGGAGACATAAGAGATGTGAATTCGATCCCTGGGTAGGGAAGATCCCCTGGAGGAGGGCATGGCAACCCACTTCAGTCTTCTTGGCTGGGCAATCCCATGGACAGAGGAGTCTGGTGGGCTACAGTCCATAGGGTCACAAAAAATTGGACACAAATGAAGTGATTTAGCTCACAGACAAAGGCTTTGATATTTATTCAGGTTATTAAGGGTAGTAGCAGTCTCCTTTTTAATTGATGAAGTGAAGTGAAGTGAAAGTTGCTCTGTTGTGTCCGACTCTTTGCAACCCCATACATGGAATGCTCCAGGCCAGAATACTGGAGTGGGTAGCCTTTCCCTTCTCCAGGGGATCTTTCCAACCCAGGGATCGAACCCAGGTCTCCCACATTGCAGGCGGATTCTTTACCAGCTGAACCACAAGGGAAGCCCAGTCAGTATAAAAAATACTGATTTTTATTGATAATCAGTATTTTATTGTATGAATGAGCATCACTTTGTTTATCTCTTCATCTGCTGATGGACATTGAGGTTGTTTTCATGCGGGGGGTATTATAATTAAGTTGTTATGTAAATTCAGGAGAAGTCTTTGTGTGAACATATATTTTCATTTCTTGTGGATAAATATCTAGGAGTGGAATGGCTAGCTTCCATGTTGGATGTATGTTTACCCTTATAAAAGAACATGGTTTCCCATTTTAGTACGCACAGCTGTTTCAGTAGCTCAGGATCCTCACTGTCACTTGGTACATTCAGCATTTAGCCCCTCTGGTAAATATGTCACATACACATAGTTCACTGTGGATCAAGCCTCTGCATCGCTTCCCCGTCTCCTTGTGACAGAAAGCGTGGAGAAGAACTTCCAGCTTCCTCCTCTCTGCACGGTTTGTTCTCTGCGTTGAGTCTTCATTCTGCTCCAGAAACATCTTGAGACCCACCATCAACAGGCTTTGCTTCTGCCTGAAAATGATCCTCACCACTTCCTTTCCAGAGCTTTCTGTTCTGTCCTGGCCATGAAACAAGGCCGCATTCACTGAATTCTTGCTGTGTTTGTTTGCTAGGGCTGCTGGAAAAAATTACCACCAACTTGGGGGCTTAAAAGGACAGAAATGTATTCTCTTGCAGTTTAGGAGGTCAGAGTCCAAAACAAAGGTGCTGGCAGAGTGGTTTCTGTGGGCTCTGGAGGAGTCCGTTCTCTGGATTCCTGGGCTTGGAGCCACGGCACTCCAGTCTGGCCTGTCTTCATGCAGATTTCCCTCTGCGTGCACCTTCTCCTCTGTGAGTCCTCTGTCATTCCCCACCCCCCATCATCTCTCTTATAAGGACACTTGTCATGGGATTTAGGGCTTACCTGGATAACCCACGATGATCTGTCCATCTCAAGATCCTGAATCACAATGTCTAAGACCCTTTTTGTAGACAAGATAACATTCACAGACTCCAGAAATGAGCCTTGAATACATTTTTTGCGGGGAGGGGTCATTCTTCAATGTCCCACACTTGGTAAGAAGGAGTCACAATGCTAAATACTGTGTTGACCATAGGATTTCTTCATAAACCTTGTGAGGTATTCTTCCTATTTGGGGGTAATACAGGCATAAAGAAGTACCTTGGACAGATGAACCTATTTGCAAAGCAGAAATGGAGGCAAAGACCTAGAGAAAAAATGTATGTACACCAAGGGGGAAGAGGAGGTGGGATAAGTAGGGAGATTGGGACTGACATATATACACCAGCATGTATCAGATAGGTAACTAATGGGAACCTGCTCTGTAGTACGGGGGGTAAAAAAAGAAGGCACAATCTGTTTGTAGGACATGTATCAAGTTAACCTTATTAAAAATGCTTTCTGATGTACATTAGGTGCAGACAAACACTGTTTGATTTCCCTTATACGAGTTACCTACAATAGTCAAATCCACAGTCAGAAAGTACATGGTTCGCTGCTGGGGGCAGGGGGATAGAGGGGCGGGGAGAGGGGATGGGGAGTTAGTGTTTAATGGGGCAGAGTTTCAGTTTAGGAAGGAGAAAACTTCGGGAGATGGACGGTGCTGAGAGTTGCAAAACAACGTGAAAAAACATTAAACAAACAAACAAACAAAAGAAATATCTTGTCAAAGGCAGGTGCCAGTGAGAGGTAGAATCAGGCGGAATCCTACAGCGTTTGCTGTCTTCTCTGTCACCCTTTGCTTCTCTGTCCCAGAGATTCTGAAACCTCCAGAATACTGACAGAATCACCAGAAACATGTTTACTAAGTAGATTCTTAAACTTAAATCTACCAATTTTGCTACATTATTGAACATTCTAATTGGTCTTTGGGTTGATGGTTCTTAACCCTGGCGACACATCAGATTCACTAAGAGCTTTTATTTATTTATTTATTTTTAACTGAAGGATAATTGCTTTACAACATTGGTTTCATTTCTGCCATACATCAACATGAATCACTGAGGCTTTTAAAAGTGACTCATGCCCAGTTCACCCCTGAACCTTTAAGACAGATTTGGGGGGTTGGGGTGGGGTTGGGGTCGAGCAGGGGGGAGTGTCGAGTTTTTGAAAAAGCTTCTCAGGTAATCCTTTTGTACAGCTAGGATTGAGGAGTCCTGGGATTCTCAACTGAACCTGTGGCTTACCTGCTGTATTCCATTTTCCTGGGAAGTCCTCTGTAGCAGGTTGATTTAATGATCAGAAAAGACCCTCAAGATCTTCCCTTGTCAAAGTCCAAGTCCTGTTTTACACTTACCCACCAAGTCACTGGACACTGCAGGAGAGGTGAGTTAGAGTGTCAAATCATTTGCTCATCCACTTAAAGTGTTATATATAGGGATGAATGAATGAATGAATGAGTGAGCTTATTCTACAGCTCTTCTCTGCCTTCTCTGGTTAATCACCCCCCAGGAGCTTGCTGAAGAAAGAGATCTTCTGGAACTTTATCTGTAGAAAGTTACATATCAGAAATACATCACCAAAAACTTCACACACAGAGGCAAAATGAAAGACATCATATTCATCAAAGGAATGTGGAGTCAACTGTAATTTTTTTCTTTGTGTTAAGAAAAGTGTATTATTTCCTTCTTTTGCATAATTAGACGTGGCTGGATAGATCTCATCTGATTTTTTTTTTTCTCTGAAAACTGCCTAAGGATTAAAAGCAAGTGTGGAAAGATTTATCCCTAAAGTAAATATTTGGGAGACAGTTATGGCACCTTAATATTTGCTCCTTTGAACACAGTAATTAAGGACTTTAGATACACATGCTGATATACTTCAAGTGTTCCCTCAGAATATCGTATTTACCACTCTGTATTTGCCTTTCCCACAAACCATGTGCTTTTGAATATGAGTCTTTTGGGCTTTGTGGTGCTTGATGTTTCACTACAATTTCTCCCTCCTGCCACAATTTGGCTGAGAAATTTCCAGTTTTCAGATTTGTCTGTGGAAAACTTACTGTGTACAACATTAATTGTTTTGTTCTTTTGTATTATACTAGAGTCTGTTTGCATATTTTCCATAGGGAACTAGGGGCTACTCAAGCCTGTTCTTGGGTTTACTTTTTTTTCCTGTGTAATCTACACTGTTTAGGAAGACACAGAAAGAGAAATTTGGTGTGGTTGCCAAGTAATCTCTGAGTTTCTTCCACATTGACGTCTCTTTTGCTGATAATAAGTCATAATCAAATGCCTGAGTTTAGGTCCTGCCAAATGGAAGAAACATTTGAAAAACATAAGACAAACCTAGACAGTGTGTTAAAAAACAGAGACGTCACTTTGCTGACAAATGTCCATACAGTCAAAGCTGTGGTTTTTCCAGTAGTCATGTACAGATATGAGAGTTGGACCATAAAGAATGCAGAGCACTGAAAAATTGATGCTTTTTAACTGTGGTGCTGGAGAAGACTCTTGAGTCCCTTGGACTGCAAGGAGATCAAATCAGTCAATCCTAAAGGAAATAAGCCCTAAATATTCATTAGAAGGATTGATGCTGAAACTGAAGCTCCAATACTTTGGCCACCTGATCCGAAGAATCGACTCATTGGAAGAGACCCTGATGTTGGGAAAGATTGAAGACAAAAAGAGAAGGGGGCAGCAGAGGATGAGATAGTTAGATAGCATCCCTGACTCAATGGACATGACTTTGAGCAAACTCTAGGAGATAGTGAAGGACAGGGAAACCTGGAATGCTGTAGTCCATGGGGTTGCAAAGAGTCATACATAACTTAGCAACTGAACAACAACAGCAAGAACAAAAACAAGTGGAAGAAAGGGTCCCTGAGAGGGCCCTTCTGTGGAATATAAAAAGTCCCCAAGTTAAGAACATGTCATGGTTCTGGTCTCTGGCAAGATGCACAGAAAAATGGGCTGAGGGTTCCTGCATGGTTTCATACAAACTTATCCTCTAGTGCAGCTCCAGGGAATTTGAGCAGGTTCTCAAAAACAATGGCTTCCTAGGGAACTATTTTCTGAAAGAATTGCACAACTTCGTATTTTCCAGAAAGGACTCAGAAGGAAAATTTCTTAAAATTTCCCCTCTGAATGTGCTGAGTCCTCACCTGCCTGAATGGTTAGGAAAATGAGCTCTAGAAAGTTTGAACAAAGGCTTGCCAAGAGAGTCTGCACTATAACTCTGTCCTCAAATGCCCAGTGGGTGGAGGGCGTGGCCGTGAAAAAAAGTTGACACATACCAATTTTCCCTGCTGTCATCGTAATGAGTACAGTTCCCACAGTCGGCTGATTTGGATTGTTTGGGCCATTGCTGAACTGATGGAAATGGGACATACTCGATCTGATTTTGTTATGAAGGCCGAAAGCAAGGGAAACTACCATTTCAGAGATCAGTGATTTGGGGGCCAAACTGATGACTCAATCAATTTCTGGGGAGGGTTTAAGTGACTCTCAGGGCATCAGACTTCATAATGCTGAGCATCACTGATCAACTGGGCAAATTAGCATAGTTACACTCATGACAAGTATAACTCATGAGTGTAACTGAGGAGCCTGGCAGGCTACAGTCCATGGACTTCTCGAGGCAAGACTACTGGAGGGGGAGGCGTCTCCTTCTCCAGGGGGTCTTCCTGACCCAGGGATAGAACCAGGATCTCCTGCATTGTAGGCAGACTCTTTACTGTCTGCCCACCAGGGAAGCCCAGTTACATTCATAATTGATCGCAAAATATGTGTATCTTTCCATTTTGTCAAAAAGTGCTAGCCAGTGTCTACTGAGCACTTAATCTGGGGAAACACATTGCTTCCAGGGAGCAATGAAAATTCATAAAATGTGGCCTTTGCTTAAGGGAATTTTACTGTCTCTATAAATAGCACACTGTTAGTGCATTGAAGGAGCATGAATAAAGAACAAAATGTGAAATAATGCCTTTTGCAGAAACGTGGACGGATTTAGAGATTATCATACTAAACACAGGAAGTCAGATGACTGTCTTCTTGCTGTGTCCTCAGAAGGCAGCTATTGGGAGAGCCAGGGAAAGGGAAAGAATAGAGGGAGGGAAGAAGGGGAAGGGGAGGGGGGTGATAGGCAATCTCTGGTATCTCTTCTTATTAGGGCACTAATCTCAGCTTGAGGACCCCACCCTCATGCTTTAATCACTTCCCAAAGGACCCCCCCAACACTGGGGGTTGGGGCATCAAGATACAAATTTTGAGGGGGACACAAACATTCAGTTTATAACTCTATCCCTCTAACCTCAATAAAAGAATGTAAGTCAAGTTCTTTACAAGAAGGAAGATAAGGTCTGGGTAATGGAGTGAGACTGGTAACAGTGACAGGCCCAGAAATTGGGTAATGTATATTGGTGAAAATTAGCAAATATTTATTGATAAATTTAGCTAATTTCTGTGAAAGAAAAATAAACAATCTCACTGTTTTTTAAATAACAGAGTTTTAAACAAGATAATAAAATAATCTTTATTTTAGATCTAATCTATGCTAAAATTTAATTGACCACCACTTCATTTTTTTCATGGTAGCTATAGTTTTTTATAACTTCAGGCTCTATAATAAACATATCCATTTTCATGACTAGTTGTTTTATATTTTTTGCTTTTTAAATAAAACACTTATTTTTGAATAGTTTTAGATTTATAGAAAAAATTTCACAGATTTAGTTTCCCTGTGGTTAACCTCTTACCTTACTATGATATACACTAGTTACAGCTAAGGAACTGACATTTGTACATTACAATTAAGTAAACTCCATACTTCATTTGAATTTCACTGTTTTTTTCCCCCAACTCCCCTTTTCTGTTTCAGGATCCATCCAGGATACCACATTACACTTAGAAGTCACGCTTCCCTAGGTTTCTTTGGCCTCCAACAGTTTCTCAAGCTTCACTTGTATTTGATGACTTTGACCATTTTGAGATGTACTGGTCAGGTAGTTTATATAATGTTCTTCAATGTTAGTTTGTCTGATGTTTTGGTTATACTGGGATTGTATGTGTTGGGGAGGAAGGCCACAGAGGTGAAGAGCCATTGTCATCACATCAGGTAAAGAGTATACGCCAGAAAAATGACTTAGCACTGATAACGCTACTCTTGATCATGTGGCAGAAGTGGTGTTTCCCATTTTTTCTCCACTCTCCTTTCCATAATCTCTTTGGAAAGAGGTCACTAGGCACAGCCCATATTCAAGGAGTGGGAGGTAAGCTCCATCTCCTGTAGGGGGGATATCTACATAAACAATTCTGAATTCTTCTGTAGTATATTTATCTCTTCCTCCCTTGCTTTTTATTCAACCATTCATTTCATTCACTATGGACCCATGGATTTTTATTTTATACTTTATACTTTAGATATAACCCAACATTGATTTTACCATTCAAATTGTTGCAGGTTTGGCCACTGAGAGATCTTTCAGTTTGGTTCAAGTGTCCATTTCTGCGGCCCCCTTGACTTGTTTCTGTGTACTGCCTTTCTTTCAGTTACTTCAAGGCACTCCAGGCTCATCCTGTATATACTCTGTGCCAACCAGAAAATTAGCCGTATCTCCAAGGAGCCAGGTTCTATTACCATGACCAGTTTTCAAACAACTGCAGTACAAAACAGGGGTGTCCAGGGAATTCCCTGGTGGTTCAGAGGTTGAGACTCCGGTACTTTCACTGCTCAGGGAACTAAGATCCCACATGCCCCACAGTGCTACCAAAGAAAACAAAAAACAGGTATGTCCTTGTTGAAAACAGTTTTAATCAAGATCACAGCTCATTCTCAACTCTCTGCCACGTTGCTTCTCATTTAAAATTTTTTTCTTTAAAGCAGCTTGTAAAGGTAAATAGCATTTCCTCCCCATAGTTTGCTCACCACTGGAAACACTTCACCATATTTCATGGCCACTTATTCTTTTCCACAGTAGTTGAAATAATACACGGTGCACAACTGAATAGCCAAATTAGATTATTCTAGACGTTGATAAATTTGCTGCTAAATGCTACTTACTAGAGAAAGGGGAAAGTTAAAGTGAAAGTGAAGACCAGGGAGACCAGGAAGAAGGGCACCTGAAGCATTCTTGCACAATGCCCATGGACAGGTAAGCAGCAGGATGTCTAGTCAACAGTCAGCAGCCTGTCATTAGTCCTATAACCTCAGCACACAATTTTGAGAGTATCAATGTTCCTTGTATATTACAACATTTATTCTACTTGAATAATTCTACTCTACATCTATTCTACAACATTCTATTCTACTTCTGTCATGGATGAAACTGAAAGAAGGCAGTTTTTTAAAAAATTATTTATTTTAATTGGAAGCTAATTACTTTACAATATTGTAGTGGTTTTTGCCATACATTGACATGAATCAGCCATGGGTGTACATGTGTTTCCTATCCTGAACCCCCCTCCCATTTCCCTCCCCATCCTACCCATCAGGGTCATCCCAGTGCACCAGCCCTGAGCACCCTGTCTCACGCATCAAACCTGGACTGGCAAGAAAGATGGCAGTTTTAAACAAAAAATCAATCTTGTAGCTCTGAACAAACAAAAAGTTGAACAATTCAGAATGAAGATGAATAATTTCAGCCTTCAGATCCTGAAAAACTGGAAGGAGAGCTATCCAAGATGAAATCATTAATGATTTTTGGAGCAGTTCATTGCAAAGATGCCCAAATATTGCAAAACATGCCATTTGTGTTCTTCACCCCTTTGCCACAACACCCTCTATGCTCCAACAAAAACAGAATAAATGAAGAGACTTGATGTTGCACCTGATATGAAGCCTGACTCAGCCCTATTGTTCAAAATGTTAATACCTGATAAAGGGAAAGATATAAAATAGAGTTCATTAAAGATGTATTCAGTATGTAGAGTTATAATGCAAAGTATAAACTGAAAGATGTTTTGTTCTTTATATGGTCTTTCCAGGTGGCACTAGTGGTAAAGAACCTGTCTGCCAGTGCAGGAGATGTAAGAGACATGGGTTTGATCCCTGAGGATCTTGTTCTCAATAAAATAAAGTCATATTTGTGTAAGTTATAGTATATGTAAAGTAAAGTGAAGTGAAAGTCGCTCAGTCGTGTCCAACTGTTTGTGACCCCATGAACTGTAGCCTGCCAGGCTTCTCTGTCCATGGAATTCTCCAGGCCAGAGTATTGGAGTGGGCAGCCATTCCCTTCTCCAGGGGATCTTCCCAACCCAGGGATCGAACCCAGGTCTCCCGCACTGCAGGCAGATTCTTTACCCTCTGAGCCACCATGGAAGCCATAGTATATGTTAAAAGTATCTAAGTTATCTGTTATGAAAGACAATTCATTAAAAATTGAGCAAAATATTTGAAAAAGTGTCTCAATCAAAGAAAATCTGCATGGCAAATGAACAGATGCAAAGATGTTGAACATCACTAGTCATTAAGGATATGAAACTAAAACCAAATGAGATACCACAACACATCCACTAGAATGGCTAAGATTAAAAAGACTGACAATACCAAGTGTTGATGAGGATTTGAGGAATGTGGAATTCTCATTCATTTCTTAGCACAGAAGAAATTTATTCGCTTACAGTTCTGGAGCCCTGAAATCCAGATTCAGGGTACAGGCAGAACCACATCCCCTCTGCAGGCTCTAGCAAAGAATCTTTCCTCTTCCACCTTCCAGTGGCTGTTAGCTTTCCTTGGCTCCTGACTGCAACTCTCTCTGCTCCACCATCATGTCACCTCTCCTCCATTTGTCTACCTCTAAAGTCTCTGAGTCTCTCTTACAAGGATACATGTGACGGCACTTAGGATCCACCTGGATAATCCCAGATGAATTACTCTTCTGGAGATCCTTACTTAATCACATCTTTTGCCACATTAATTTTCACAGTATCAAAGGATTAGAATACAGATGTATTTTTAGCCCCTTACACAATCCAAATGTCTATCATTGGGTGAATGGAAAAACAAATTGTGATACATCCTTACAGTGCAATATCACACGGCCACAACAAAGAACTAGCTACTGATAGATGGAACAGCATAGATGTACTTCAACAGCACTTTGCTAAGTTAAAGAAGCCAGATTCAAAAAAACTACAAACTGTATGATTTCATGGGTATGATATACCAGAAAGGAAACACCATGGAGACAGAAACTTCATCAGTGGTGGCCAAGGGCTGGAGGTGCAAGGAGACTGACTTCAAAGGGACATCACAGAATTGTGGGGATGATGGAAATGTTACATTTATTGGTTATGTGACTATATGGGCTTCCCTTGTAGCTTAGCTGGTAAAGAATCCACCTGCAATGCAGGAGACCCTGGTTCAGCTCCTGGGTCAGGAAGATCCCCTGGAGAAGAGATAGACTACCCATCTGAGTATTCTTGGGCTTCCCTCGTGGCTCAGATGGTAAAGAATCTGCCTGCAAGTGGGAGACCTGGGTTCAATCCCTCGGTTAGGAAGATCCCCTGAAGAAGGACATGGCAACCCACAGCAGTATTCTTACCTGGAGAATCTCCATGGACAGAGGAGCCTGGCGGGCTACAGTCCAAGAGGTCACAAAGAGTCGGACACGACTAAGTGATTAAGCACAGCACACAGCACATGTGACTATATACACTTTAAAACTCATCAAACTGCACACTTAAAATTGATAAATTTTCTTTTTCGTAAAAGAAAGTGAAATTCACTCAGTCGTGTCTGACTCCTTGCGACACCATACAGTTCGTGGAATTCTCCAGGCCAGAATACTGGAGTGGGTAGCCTTTCCCTTCACTAGGGGATCTTCCCAACTCAGGGATCAAACCCAGGTCTCCTGCATTGCAGGCGGATTCTCTACCAGCTGAGCCACCAGGGAAGCCCTTTTTCATAAAGTATACCTCAATAAAGGCTTCCCTGGTGCCTCAACAGTAAAGAATCTGCCTGCAGTGCAGGAGGCACAAGAACTGCAGGTTCAATCTCTGGGTTGGGAAGAGCCCCTGAAGGAGGGGGTGGCAACCCACTCCAATATTTTGGCCTGAAGAATCCCGTGGAGAGAGCAGCCTGGAAGCTTGCAGTCCATAGGGTTGCACAGAGCCGGACACAACTGAAGCGACTTAGCACGGAACAGCATACCTCAATAAACCCACTTTTAAACTAGCATATCAATCAAATTTTGATAATTTCATGTGTTTAATCTGAGACACCTTTGAGTTCCTGACAATATTCTTTCCATATGGTATCTGCTTAGACACTCAGTCGTGTCTGACTCTTTGCAGCCCCATGGACTGTAGCCTGCCAGGATCCTCTGTCCATGGGGATTCTCCAGGCAAGAATACATGCCCTCCTCCAGGGGATGTCCTCCACCCAGGCATTGAACCAAGGTCTCCTGCATTGCAGGCAGATTCTTTATCATCTGAGCCACCAGGGAAACCTCTCAATATGGTATAATTTTTCATAATCCTGTGATTTAAGAAAAGTTTAGCAACCTCCTTCCTTCCTGTCTCTCTGCTTTGGAATACATTTTCAGCCACTGTGAAGAAGATGAGTAAAACGAATTCTATCCCAAGTCCACATTTGTCCAAGTGACATGGAAGGCCTCTCAGTTTCTAGAATGTCTTGGAACTCCCCAGACCTACAGGGTTTCTTCCCTAGCCACTACATCCACCTCCTAATCAGCTTCCCGTGTTCTCTATTTCAGTCCCTTCTCCATAGTGACACCCCAAATTTTCCCCCATCAGAGAAATTCATGTGCAGTACCAGTTAGGACTTAATAATACACTCTTAAACCTGTCTTCCAGCCTCGTCACTACCACCTTCAACAGAGTACACTGTGTTTCTGGGTTCAGAATGTCTCGTGTTTCTTACAGACAGCGCATCTCATACTCCTGTGGTTTTGCTTTCATTCTTTCTGGTTTCCTATATGTCCTCTCTGCCACTCACCTCATCATACATATGCTGATTGGTTCAGGCCTCAGGCCACTGCTAGTCTCTGAAACAGTCATTATGGTCAGAGGATGGGGGTCCTCTTACGGGTGGTCCACTGGATGGGAACCCTTATATTCACACGGGAGCTGCCAGTTGACCTCGGCCTTCCCTAGAGATGATAAGGCACTGGATTGTCATGGTAGGTACAGGGCCGTCTATAGAGGTGAAGAGCGCTAGGCATTCCCCGCTTCCTTGCCACTCGGAAAATTACCTGTAATTGGGTGTGTGTGTGTGTGTGTGTGTGAGTGTGTCTACACAGGCACACTCACATACACACGTGCGTGCACACATACACAGCACACACACACACACACACACCGCTGCCCTGAGTGCCTGCGGGTAACACGAGGGGAGGCAGCTCGGGAGCCCACCTACAGAGTGCAGGTGAGGAGTGGCTCCAGGTGAGAACCAGTGGGCACCATCACAGGCACCTTTGTGGGCAGGACCAGCTCCCTTTAAACTACATCCAAGCCGGCCTTGCCTATTCCATGTGCATTTCATTCTTTCTTTTCCTTTGACCAGGTAACTAATAGTGTAGACGCCCCCCTCGCCCCCAACTCCCCCGCCAAAAACAATGTTCTAGAAAAGCCTATCACTCGGTGACTACTTATGCAGCGTCTACACGGCCCCTCCTGGGGCTAATAAGCCCCGGCCTCCCTTTCACCGGAGAGCCGATTCCCCGCGCCGCCTTCCCACCAGGAGGACACGCTGCGGGAAGCCGGGAGAAGCCCTCGCTCAGCCCCGGACGTCCCCGTGGGAACCCGCCCGCGATCGCCTTACCCTGCGGCCCGTGCGCGCCCCGCCCCGCCCGCGGGGCCCGGAGGCCGGGCCTCTGATCGCGTTCCAGGCAGCAGGCGGGCTCCCGGCCGCCCAGCGGAGCGCGGGCGCCTGTGATGTGCGGCCAGGGAGCGCGCGCAGCGTCCCGGGCGCCAGCCTGTGATCGCCCGCCAAGCGCACAAGCACAGCTCGGGCCCGCGCCCCGGGCTGCCGCCCGAAGCGCCCCGGACCGAGGAATCGGGGAACCGGGTTCAGGTAGGCGGCCGTGGTCTGCTGCGGCCCCCGGAGGCTTCGTGCGCCCACCTGCACCGGACCACTGACCAGATCCAGCGAGGATCCCCCAAACTTGCCCCTCAGGGGTCCCTAATGTCCACTCGCTTCCGGACAGAGCGGGGGTGGGGGTGCATCCAGCCCCGGACACAGGACGCAGCGCCCGAGCTGTTTGTCCCATGAGCTGGAGGAGAGAGAAGCTGGACTCCTGCCTGCTCGCCGTCCTCAGGGCCTCTGCCCGGCGGAGCCTGTGTCCACTTCCGGGAAGACCTCTCTGGAATGGTATCTTAGTTCCCCACGGGTGGTTATCAGGACAGGTGTGAATAGTTTAGCAAGAAAGAAACATTTTTGCCTTAAACGCCTCCCTGTGCAGTCTCAAAGCAGACAAAAGCCTGCCATTAGCGTAGGTGGTGCAAAGCCACCTGTTCAAATAACTCAGATCAATAGTGAAAAACAGCCTTGGAAAGAAGAAAAGAACCCCAAACCAGTGCAAATACTTGAACACAAGTCGAAGGATTAAGCTTCATCAACAGGGTAACAGGCAAGGAGCGGGAGAGGTGTTTCCCTGTTTGTAATAGAAACTTGCAGGGGTTATTTTTAGCAGCCTATTTGATTCCATCAGATGGCGAGATAGCAGCTTTCTTAGCCTTGTCAAAATAAAAATATCGGAGAAAAATCTAGTCTGCTCTGATCCAGCAAACATTTGTGTTTGGAAATCCCGATTTCAGGTAATGGGTGAGCAGTAGGATTCTGTTCAGGAAAACAGCCAGGCGCTGGAGAGGTTGTATCTCTGGTTGTTGTTACTGCCTGCTTACATCCCAAGAAAACAAAACCACGATTTCATCAGCATTAATTTTCAATATTTTTGAAATGTTATTTTTACATTTGTTTCCTGGCATAAGAGAAAAGCAGGGGAGGGAGTGGGAACACCGCAGAAAAAGGAGCCAAAAGAAACTTGACTTGGGAAGAGTGGGTGGGAGATCAAAGGGCTGCGGTGGCAGAGCTGGTAGGGGAGGACCAGGGCCACAGTGTGGGAACAGAGCCCATGGATGCATCAGGATGTGGGCAAAGAAGGGACTGGATCGCCTTTAGAGCAGGGCAAGAGGCCTCTGCCCTAAGCCTCACACTGTAGAGGACCCCAGTCTAATCCTCCACTGACACCCCCTCCCCAGTATACATGGGGTGAAACCTCTGAGAACCAAGGGGACACGCCTGTCCAGAGCCCTCTCCTCCAGATGCTCGCTTGACAAAGTGTGGTCCACAGCAGCATCACCTGGACGCTGGTGAGACATGCAGGCTCTCCGGCCTGCCCTCTGACCATAGCATGTTAACAAGAGTCTGCATTCTAACAAGATCCCTAAAGATCCAGAAGGACTAATGTAGACACTCAGGGTACCCAGGATCCCAGAATGACCGGCCCAAATGGCTCCAGCCCACATCAAGAACATGCATGGGCCTGTTGCCCGAGTCTATCCTCCCAAGGTTGATAGCACCACCAACACCGCAGGTGTGAGTAGTCCTGGGCCTGGAAGGGCCTATTTTTCAGGGTAGGGAGGGGTGGACAGAACTTGCCTGTAACATCTGGGGTGTCTCTACTACTCTTAGTGAGGCTCTTTTAGGTGTGGGCTGTGGGCATGGGCCTGCTTGCCCCACACCTCCATGTTTCAGCAAGAACTCTGAGAATCCAAAAATTCTAAGTTTGAATCAAGCCAATTCGAATCAAGCCTTCCAGGTAGTTGGGAAGGATTATCAAGGTGGGAGTATAACACACTATTGAACACTCTGTTAGGTTGATTTATAGTTCTGCCTATTTAGACATATAATATGTGGGCCTCCATTTGTGCTCCTGTTCTGGGCCAGAAAATATCAGGAGCAAGCCCTGCCGGCAATAGATACTTCCTACAGTAAAGTAGAGAGAAAACAAAACAAAACAAAACAAAATAAAACAGAGAAAGTGTTGATATAACACAGTACACTTGGCCCATAAATACATTTTCTCCATTCAGTTTTCTAGAAGTTTAAACTACATCTGAATTTTTTGTTATTGAGATGTAGGCGACATTTGTTTGCCTGAAACAAGCATCAGCTTGTTCAACTAACACTCAGTATGAAAGCCATTCATTTTCCCCACCAACACTGGTTATTCTTCTATGACCCAGATGCCATATTTAGCCAGGCTCTGATGAGTGAGACCCGGCTGCCCTCAGTAACTCCTTTGGTACCTAAGCCAGCTAGCCTCTCCATACTAGGCAGGTCTGGTTCTTCAACTTCCTTCTTCTCAGAATGATGAACATCAAGCCAAAGCCTACAAGATCCTTTAACCAATTCTGCCCCAGGGCAAATTTGAGTGATAATTTGATTAAATAGGCAAGGCTGAAGGGCTTCTCATCTGGCAGTAGTGGTAAAGAACCCACCTCCCAATGCAGGAGGCGTAAGAGACTCAGGTTTGATCCCTATGTCAGGAAGATTACCTGGAGGAGGGCATGGCAACCCACTCCAGTATTCTTGCCTGGAGAATCCCATGGACAGAGGAGCTTGGAAGGCTACAGTCCATAGGGTAGCAAAGAGTTCTACATGACTGAAGCGATTTAGCACACATGCATGCATGCACAAAGGGTGGGTGGTTCTCAAATTTTTCTATCTGGATGCCCCAAATGAAGCTGAATTCAATTGCCTATGTGTTACCCAGGGTATTGACAATTTCCTTATTGTGATTTGATATTATTGGGCAACCTGGTTGTTGAAATATATTTACTGGTTAAGTTTCCTGTCATACTTAATGAGAATGAGTTCTTCCCTTCCAGGTGGATCACAAACACCCACCCTTACAAACTATGGGTGGTATCCACTGCTTCTTCTATTAGAGAGAAAGTCATATGGCAAACTCGCTTGAGGTAAAGTGTCAAAGACTTAATGTTTTATACTTTCATGAGACTACGGGATCTCAGTTCTAAAAGAACCTGAAGGAAAGGTATCCACCTGTATGAATCAACAATGATAGCCCTTTAAGCATCAGTGGAAAACATAGTTTGTAAAGAAGGTCTTCCCCAGGGCTCCTTAAATTGCAATGCTTGGGCAGCTACCTGGTCTATCTCCTCAAAAACTAGCCTTGAAGAGAGGCTCCTGGCTCTGATGAAATCAACATAGTGATATCTTTATCAGGTAGGGTTAACTACTGCTGACTCCAACATAGAACTTGTTCTCAAAAAGACTCTACTGCCTCCATCCTAAAGACTAATAGTCAGGAGTCCTGTTCCAATGAGGAGGAGAGGAAACCACAGTGAGAAAGCAAGGAAGAGGACAAACAGCCATCTACAAGTAGCTAGTCCTCCTTTGTGGATGGGCTATATTGAGGTCCAGCCATGGACATCAGGGCTGGGCTGGCTTGTTGATACAGTTTACCTACCAGTCCTCACCTTGGCGCCCAGCTGCTGTATAAACACCTGAAAGTCCAATTCCACCCAAAGAAGTAATTGTCTCAGGTTCCCTATTGTCATCTGCATTTTTACCCCTACACATGTAAATCAGAAGCTGGAACATTCATACAATATGGAAAACCACCAACTTTTTCAGGGAAATTTGCCTAACTTTTCTTGTTGCCTGATGACTGATCTTAGATGCCTCCCCAAGAGACATGTGGCAGCATATCTAGACCCATTGTGTTATTTAGAAGCCAAAATTATCAGTGAAAACTAGATCATAGAGGATGATTATGTGGCTGTTCTGGAGCTGCAATGACAAAGTAGTTTGTGTTTATCACTGGGTTTTCTTAACTCTTTCACAGTGATGTGTATTTATTAAATAAGTTTTCAAAGTTTTAGAAATGAATGATTATCTGTCCTAAGCATGTCCTCATGGTGTGGGGATATTGAAGCTAGGAACTTCTGTGAAGGTGGATAAGATATTGTTCATATGTAAAACACGGAAGAACTATACAAAAAAGATCTTCACGACCCAGATAATCACCATGGTGTGATCACTCACCTAGAGCCAGACATCCTGGAATGGGAAGTCAACTGGGCCTTCAGAAGCATCACTGCAAACAAAGCTACTGGAGGTGATTGAATTCCAGTTGAGCTATTTCAAATCCTAAAAGATAATGCTGTGAAAGTGCTGCACTCAATATGTCAGCAAATTTGGAAAACTCAGCAGTGGCTACAGGACTGGAGAAGGTCAGTTTTCATTCCAATCCCAAAGAAAGGCAATGCCAAAGAATGCTCAAACTACCACACAATTGCACTCATCTCACATGCTAGTAAAGTAATGCTCAAAATTCTGCAAGCCAGGCTTCAGCAATACGTGAACCGTGAACTTCCAGATGTTCAAGCTGGTTTTAGAAAAGGCAGAGGAACCAGAGATCAAATTGCTAACATCCACTGGATCATCAAAAAAGCAAGAGAGTTCCAGAAAAACATCTATTTGTGCTTTATTGACTATGCCAAAGCCTTTGACTGTGTGGATCACAATAAACTGTGAAAAATTCTGAAAGAGATGGGCATACCAGACCACCTGACCTGCCTCTTGAGAAACCTGTATGCAGGTCAGGAAGCAACAGTTATAACTGGACATGGAACAACAGACTGGTTCCAAATAGGAAAAGGAGTACATCAAGGCTGTATATTGTTACCCTGCTTATTTAATTTATATACAGAGTACATCATGAGAAACGCTTGGTTGGAAGAAGCACAAGCTAGAATCAAGATTGCTGGGAGGAAATATCAATAACCTCAGATATGCAGATGACACCACCCTTATGGCAGAAAGTGAAGAAGAACTAAAGAACCTCTTGATGAACGTGAAAGGAGAGTGAAAAAGTTGGCTTAAAGCTCAACAATCAGAAAACTAAGATTCATGGCAAATAGATGGGGAAACAGTGGAAACAGTGGCAGACTTTATTTTGGGGGGCTCCAAAATCACTGCAGATGGTGATTGCAGCCATGAAATTAAAAGACGCCTACTCCTTGGAAGGAAAGTTATGGCCAACCCAGACAGCATATTAAAAAGCACAGACATTACTTTGCCAACAAAGGTCTGTCTAGTCAAGGCTATTGTTTTTCCAGTAGTCATGTATGGATGTGAGATTTGGACTATAAAGAAAGCTGAGCACTGAAGAATTGATGCTTTTGAACTGTGGTGTTGGAGAAAACTCTTGGGAGTCCCTTGGACTGCAAGGAGATCCAACCAGTCCATCCTAAAGAGATCAATCTTGGGTGTTCATTGGAAGGACTGATGTTGAAGCTGAAACTCCAATAGTTTGGTCACCTGATGCGAAGAGCTGACTCATTTGAAAAGACCCTGATGCTGGGAAAGATTGAGGGCAGGAGAAGGGGACAACAGAGGATGAGACGGTTGGATGGCATCACCAACTCAATGGACATGAGTTTGGGTGAACTCCAGGAGTTGGTGATGGACAGGGAGGCCTGGCATGCTGCGGTTCATGGGGTCGCAAAGAGTCAGACACAACTGAGCGACTGAACTGAACCCTTATTTAATTTAGACTTTGTTTCTTATATTGGAGGTGGGGGTAGGAATACCATAGCAACGATTCTGTTGTCATTACTTTACCTATCAAGAGTCAAGGGTGTCTGTTGGTCCCTTACTGATGAAGTTAACTCTGGTTACTTGGTTAGGGTGCTGTCTGCCTGATTTTTCCACTTTAATGATACCATTACTCCTTTATTAACTAATTACCCTGGGAAATCAGTCTATGAAAATTCCCTGTCTCTTCCATCCCTCAAACATCACTCTGTATTCATTTATCAGCCAACTGCTGAATTTTATCAGAATTACTTATGAGAGCAATGGTTGCTATATGATACTTTATCTGTCAAAACTTTTCTACATTTGTTAGTTGGCATTCTACTGGAAAAAAGAGCTTTCCATTCACATTTTTCTATCTCTCTACCTATCTTATATTTTAGTAAAATTATTATAAACTCTTGGATTTTTAAAAAAAAAATCACTGTGTTAGGAAATTCCCTGGTGATCCAGTTGTTAAGACTCTGAACTTCTACCACAGGGGGCATGGATTCTATTCCTAGTTGGGTAACTAGGATCCTACATGCAAAAAAATAAAAAAAAATTCATTGTCATTTGACAATGTCATTGTCATTGTCTCAATCCTCTATCTACTGTTTCTTTCTTACTTACAACACTTCTAACATGATATAAACTTTGTCTCAGAGACATATTAATTTTTGTTTAGGTAGTCTGCAAATTTTAATTTAAAAAATGTTTTTCACATAATGTACTACAAAATTAAATAGCTTTTGGATCAAACACTGTTTTGAAATACTCAAAGCTTCTACCTATTGGGATGGATAATTGTAAGTTGGCTAGTTTTAGGAGCATGGTTGCTGAGTGAAAGAGTGAATTTAGTCAGAACCATCCAAAGTAAGCTTTCCATAAAGCATTCTTGGTGTATCTAAGTCTTGATCTTGCTTCTTGAAAAATCATACAAATTCCAGTGTTGACCCCTGAGGCGAGTTAGATGGGCCTGGAGTATACATGGAGGTCTTACAGGGCTGGGGCATGTTATTTCTTCTATTAATGTTCTATTTTCAGTTCTGAATTCAAATAAATATATATTTCTCTCAGATTTTCAACACATACACTGCTGTTTCAGTTTTTTGAAAGAAAAATGAGGTGAATTTCCTTAGAACATTAGATTTAAAAATCAGAAGCTTTTTAATCCATATTCTTTCTGTTTTTAAAGAAAAAAATCAACAGCTTACACATAAAGCCCGTGTTCTCTGAAAGGCTTTTAAATGGGCCTGCTGTGCTTCCAAGTACTGTCTTCATCAGGAACATGCTACTCATTCACTAATAGAGTGGGTACAAACACACCCAACAGACACACTTAAGAAAAAAGCCCTCCTAACGTTGAGCAGGAATTTAACTTTTTAATGCCATTAAAAATATTGCTAATGTGCAACATGGATGAACCTAGAGATTGTCACGTTGAGTGCAGTAAGTCAGACAGAGAAGGAGAAATATTGTATGACCCTTATATGTGGAATCCAAAAATAAATGATACAAATGAGCTTACAAAGCTGAGACTCACACACTTAGAAAACAAACTGATTGCCAGGGTGGGGGAAGGATGGGGGAAGGGATAGTTAAGGAGTTTGGGCTAGGTATGTACACTCTGCTATATTTAAAATGGATAACCAACAAGGACCTACTCTATAGCACATGGAACTGCTCAATGTTATGTGGCAGGCTGGATGGGAGGGGGGTTTGGGGGAGAATGGATACATGTATATGTATTGCTGAGTCCCTTCACTGTGAAACTATCACAACATTGTTAACTGGTTATGTGCCAACACAAAACAAAAAGTGAAAAAAAAAATTGTTAATGCATAGCGGGGCCTTTTGAAAGCTTATATGGTCTAATTTGGGCCTCCAAAATCACTGCAGATGGTGACTGCAGCCATGAAATTAAAAGACGTTTACTCCTTGGAAGGAAAGTTATGACCAACCTAGATAGCATATTTAAAAGCAGAGACATTTTGCCAACAAACGCCCATCTGGTCAAGGCTATGGTTTTCCAGTGGTCATGTATGGATGTGAGAATTGGACTGTGAAGAAAGCTGAGTGCTGAAAAATTGATGCTTTTGAACTGTGGTGTTGGAGAAGACTCTTGCGAGTCCCTTGGACTGCAAGAAGATCCAACCAGTCCATCCTAAAAGAGATCAGTCCTGGGTGTTCATTGGAAGGACTGATACTGAAGCTGAAACTCCAGTACTTTGGCCACCTCATGTGAAGAGCTGATTCATTGGAAAAGACCCTGATGCTGGAAGGGATTGAGGGCAGAAGGAGAAGGGGACAACAGAGGATGAGATGGCTGGATGGCATCACCGACTCGATGGATATGGGTTTGAATAAACTCCAGGAGTTGGTGATGGACAAGGAGGCCTGGTGTGCTGCGGATCATGGGGGTTGCAAAGAGTCGGACACAACTGAGCGACTGAACTGAATTGATGGTCTAATTTTAAACATAAATATCATGATAACAATGAATAAAGACAATAGTGTTGATAGAGTTTCTCAACTCTCTGGGGTTAAGAATCAATTTACATTTTCATTACATTACAAACTAATCAATGACCCCACTGTGCACTGCTGGTGTGCGGCTCAGCCACATGCACCTCCCCTGCAAGTGTGACATGCTGGTCTCTGGCCTGTTCAAGATCCCACCCATCCCAAGTGTGGATGTCACAGCAATAGAAGATGGTTGTGAGTTTCTAGCTTTCTTAAAACTCCTGTACTTCTAGCCTGGTTACAAACAGGTTGTGGACTAACATTAGCCCACAGGCCACACTGTGAGTGTCACTGTCATATTTAATCTTGGCAATAACCCTCTGAGAAACATACTACTCCCATCTCAACATTACAAAGAAACTGAGATACAGTGGGCTTCCCAACCTTAAGAGCCCATGATTAGCAGGTGGCAGAACTTGAATCCAAACACAGTCAGGGCCCAGAGGAGCCAGGATTTGTCCCTGGAAGGCTGACTCCAGAGCTTGTGCTCCTCCCCGTGTGCTTGTGTAATTTAACTACATGTGAAGGAGGAACAGTTTGTTTTAGGTCATTAGATGAGGATCTCCTCAAATACACCGTCTACAGTCTACAAACCTTCATCCACACCCATTCTGCTCTCCTCTCCTGGTGATTAGGAATCACCAAGGTCAGTGAGTCCACCCTGTGTCTTTGGATGCTCTTGGTCCATCCATCATCCCAACCAAAGCAATGGTCCAAGGGCAGGGACTGTATTCATTTCCCAGATGAAGGAAGTGAGATTCAAAGAGGTTGAAACACTTAGCCAAGCATGTAACTATGGCTATACGGATATAAGGAGACCAGAGCCCATTTTGTCAAGGATGATGCCAGTTTATTGTCCTGGCACCTTTGCTGGTTACTGCTTTCCTTTAACTCTCAAGTGTTCCACTCTGGACAGTACATTCTTTGGACATTCATGCTGCTAGTGAGTAGTAGAGAAAGAACTGACAGATCAGTGTGACTGATTTTAACACCAGGGCTTTCTGTTATCCTAGGCTACCTTAGAATTTCAAAATTATGAAGTTGAGAAGATTTATTCTCAGTAATCTATTCATCCAGCAAACATTTACTAGGCACCACACCTCTTATGTGACAGACACGGTGCTGAAAGATGTAATTAAAAAATGAATAGGGCACAGTTCCAAGTTTTTTTCTCATGTGGTTTAGTGAGAAGACAGACCACGTATGAATACTCATAGTCAGCGAAGGCTACATAATTTACAGGACCCAGAGCAAAATGGAAAGAACAGAGTCCTTTGTTTAAAAAACCAGTGTCTCAAGATGGTGACAACAGGACACTAACCAAGTATGGTTCAGTTTAACAGAGTAGAGGTGCTCAGGGTCCTATAGAAATCCGAGTTACCTAGGATGACGACTGATCTTAAGGTGACTTTCTGGAAGAGGTGACAACTGGGCTGACCCTAGAGAATGAGGATATCTCCCCTAGATGGAGCTGCTCTGTTTTTTAGACCATGTGGTATTGAGGAGAATGACTAAGTCATCATTTTGACTTAAATATTAAGTCCCCAGCAGTTTTCTGTGACTGTACACCCTCATCACCAACCACTGGAGCTGTGACACATGCTGTGGGGACATGGAGATGTGCTGTCCTGACCTCCCTTCAAGGACTCGCTGTCCAGCTGCTGGAAGTGCTGCCAGTGGGCAACCTTAAACCAACAGCCCCTCTGGGGGCAGCCTCTGTGCAATGACCCATCCAGGTGGAGGCATAAAGTCCTGGCCATTGGACGTGTCAGGACAACCCTGAAGAGCCATCTTCACTTCAGAGCTCCCACGGGGTCATCTAAGGTCACCTGGCCAGTGTTCCAGCTTGATTTTTTCCTGTGCTCTGTCCCTCCTGATTCCACCAGTGCTGATGTTAGGGGCACCCCTAATAAACATCCCAGCACTAAACTCCACCTGAGTGCATCCCAGAGAACCAATCTGCAACCAGTATCAAAAAAAATCCCAGTATTTGGGGAGGATTTTTATTTGACAATTATTATGTATTTACATACTTGTAACATTTTAAAATCCCAAAATAGAATACAAAGTGGTGGAAACAAGGACTTTGTGTGTCATGTGGTTCCTCTTTGGCTCAAAATTCTTAATTTGATAAGGATGGAAAGCACATATGCCACAAAGGTTGTGCATATTAATCTATGAATTTACTGAAATTTGAGGCAACCTGCTGACATTTAAAAAAAAATTTTGTTTTTGAGGGATGATTAAGTCTGTAACTTTTTAATGGAGGATATAAAATGGGATAGACTAAGATTTCTTCAAGAAAATAAGAGATACCGAGGGAACATTTCATGCAAAAATGGGCACAATAAAGGACAGAAATGGTATGGACCTAACAGAAGCAGAAGATATTAAGAAGAGGTGGCAAGAATACACAGAACTATAAAAAAGATCTTCATGACCCAGATAACCACGATGGTGTGATCACTCACCTAGAGCCAGACATCTTGGAATGAGAAGTCAAGTGAGCCTTAGGAAGCATCACTATGAACAAAGCTACTGGAGGTAACAGAATTCCAACTGAGCTATTTCAAGTCCTAAAAGTTGTAAAAGTGCTGTAAAAGTGCTGCACTCAATATGCCAGCAAATTTGGAAAACTCAGCAGTAGCCACAGGAGTGGAGGTCAGTTTTCATTCCAATCCCAAAGAAAGGCAACACCAAAGAATGCTCAAACTACCACACAATTGCACTCATCTCACATGCTAGCAAAGTAATGCTAGCCAGGCTTCTGCAAACCAGGCTTCAACAGTACGTGAACCATGAACTTCCAGATGTTCAAGCTGGATTTACAAAAGGCAGGAGAACCACAGATCAAATTACAAACATCCATTGGATCATCAAAAAAGCAAGAGTTCCAGAAAAACATATACTTCTGCTTTACTGACTATGCCAAAGGCTTTGACTGTGGATCACAACAAATTGTGGCAAATTCTTAAAGAGATGGGAATACCATACCATCTGACCTGCCTCCTGAGAAATCTGTATGCAGGTCAAGAAGCAACAGTTAGAACTGGACATGGAACAATAGACTGGTTCCAAATCAGGAAAGGAGTATGTCAAGGCTGTATATTGTGACCCTGCTTATTTAACTTATATGCAGAACAGATCATACTAAATGCTGGGCTGGAAGCAGCACAAGCTGGAATCAAGATTGCCAGGAGAAACATCAATAATCCCAGATGTACAGACGACACCATCCTTATGGCAGAAAGTGAAGAACTAAAGAGCCTCTTGATGAAAGTGAAAGAGTAGAGTGAAAAAGTTGGGTTAAAACTCAACATTCAGAAAACTAAGATCATGGCATCTGGTACCATCATTTCATGGCAAATAGAAGGGGAAACAATGGAAACAGTGAGAGACTTTATTTTGGGGGGGCTCCAAAATCACTGCAGATGGTGACTGCAGCCACCAAATTAAAAAGACACTTGCTCCTTGGAAGAAAAGCTATGACCAACCTAGACAGCATATTTTAAAAGCAGAGACATTACTTTGCAACAAAGGTCTGTCTAATCAAAGCTCTGGTTTTTCCAGTAGTCATGTATGGATGTGAGAGTTGGACTATAGAGAAAGCTGAGCACCGAAGAATTTATGCTTTTGAACTGTGGTTTTGGTGAAGACTATTGAGAGTCCCTTGGACTGCAGGATCAAACCAGTCACTCCTCAAGAAATCAGTCCTAAATATTCATAGGAAGGACTGATGCTGAAGCTGAAGCTGAAGCTCCAATACTTTGGCCACCTGAAAGAACTGACTCATTGGAAAAGACCCTGATGCTGGGCAAGATTGAAGGCAGGAGAAGGGGACGACAGAGGATGAGATGGTTGGATGGCATTACCGACTTGATGGACATGAATTTGAGTAAACTCCGGGAGTTGGTGATGGACAGAGAAGGCTTGTGTGTTGCAGTACATTGGGTTGCAAAATGTCAGACACAACTGAGCAACTGAACTGAACCAATTTCCTTTAGTGACACATATTGTACTTATTCAGTTTCAATAAATGAACTTTGAAGAATTAGGTCATTTGGAGACTAAACTGGGTTGATTATACAAACATGGATTTTGGATGTTTTGAATTTGAACTTTCTTGGTTTTCCTCATTCCAAGTGAAAGATTTCCTTGCTTTTAATAAAAGTTCATCCATTCCCTGAAATACATTAGTGAAATTACAAAGACATTTTCTCTTGAGATGTGGTATCCAGAATGTCATACACATTTCTAGGTAAAGATGTATTGAGAAAACATTACAAAATAGAATCATTGTGAAAGCTTGACTTACAAATCCAGGTGCTAAATCTAACACACTCAAGTCCTAAGATTCTGAACATCATTAAACTTCTCAGAATTCGATATGAAACAAATACTCAGATTTGAAAAGAGAGGCTTCTAATATCTCTAGACAAACTATCCGAAAGAAAAACCCAGATTTTCATCAATTTACATAAGGTCATATGTACCTTATGTAAAGGTACATATTAACATTTAACTCACCAAATCATCATAATACTTGGTCTAAATCACTGCCTTGTGGAATTGACTTCAATCATTTCTTCAGAAAACACATTTATGCTGTTATTGAAAGCAGTTAGCATTAGACTGATGTGCTTTTATCTTTCCTACTAGTGGGAATTAAAAAGGAGGGTGGGAGGAAACTTTTGGAGGTGATTGACGTGTTTACGGCATAGACGGTGGGGCTGATTTCATTGAGTGTGTACTATCTTCATACTCTTCAAGTTGTTTACATTAAATATGTACAACTTTTGGTATGTCAATCATACCTCAATAAAGTGGTTAAAAAAATAAATAAAATCCAGAACCATTTGGATAGAATTGGAGAGGCGAAGTAGGATTTATTTTGGTTGTTTAGACAAAATACAGACCTTGAACTCTATTTACCAAGAGCTTCACATGAAGCCATTTGCTATGGGCTAGAAGACAACCCTTGTGCAGAGTTCATATTCTAACAACTCAGCAAAAATAACTCCTCAGGTATAGCTTATTCACCTTTAGATGACCGGACCGCTGCATTTGAATGAGATTCTACAAGAAAAATGAGGCTGAGAACTTTCTTTTTAGTTAATTCAATTGTGAATTATGACATGCAATAGTGAGGAAAATAAACGAAGAGCCCAACCAATATTCACCTAACCTCCAGCCAGCAAGAGAATATTTTAAGTAACTCAGAAGCTGACTTTGAACACGATGATTTGATTGTAGCTATGTCTGAACTTTGTGTAAAGGGAATCATAAATTTTCTTTGGGGTCAGGCTTAAGTTTGTGTTGCACCTGGGTTGTTGATGTTCAACTGCTATCATTGCTGGGGGATATTCTATTACATCACAGTCCATTTTCCTTCTGCTGTTGATGAGCATGTGGATAATGTCTAGTTTGTGGCTACTGGGAATTAGGTTTCTAAGAACATCCGTGAACAAGTGTATATCACTTGTACTTTGGAGCAGAAGAATTAATGGATCTGAGGGTGTGCAGTATGAGTAAATGTTGTCAAATTGTTTTGCAAAGTTTTTTGTCAACATATACTTTTTTGCACATGCAGCAGTGCACAAGAGTTCCCACTGCTTCATCAGCACTCAATTCTTATTCTCAACCTTTTGAATTTTAGCTACTTTACTGGGTGTTTAGCGGTATCTCATTGTGGTTTTAATTCACATTTCCTTGGTAACTAATGAGACTGAACCCTTTTGCAGTTATTGGCCATTTGGATATTCTCTTTTATGAAGGGCCTATTTGAGTCTCTTGTCCATTTCTCTAATTGGGCTTTCTGTATTTTTCTTAATGAGTTTTAGGAGTTCTTTATTTCCTGTGTTAGTGGTTCTCAGACTTCGGACTGCATCACAATCACCCTTAGGCCTTGTTAAGGCAACTGGGGACCACTGGTCCCCACAACCAGTGTTTCTGATTCAGTAGATATGGGACACAAGAATCAGCATTTCTAACGAGTTCCCAGGTGATGCTGCTGCTGCTGGCCTAATGACCACACTTTGAGAACATATGTCCTGTAGGCGCTTTAAATGCAGCAGCAGTAGAGGTTTCTTGTTTGAGGCAAAAATCAAAACCCCCAAACTCCAACAATTTAATACTTATTTAATCCTGGGACGTAAGCTATGACTCTCCCTTAATGGAAGGGGTACAGCTGGGCTTATACTTCAGTAGCAACGATTTAAATCAGTGACACCCACCTCTCTGCATAGAGCATCTGGTGTACCTTTAGCCAAGAAGAGTTGGGAATGGATCTCAAGGAAAATGGATCTCACATTAGCTTTCAATAGCAAGGACATGAGTCAGACCTCTAAAAATGAAAACACAGATCTCTGGAGATGAAAACATTTATTTCAACTAAATTGTTTCATTAAAAAATTCTATAATGCCATTAAAAAAGAAATAAAATGGAAATATTTAACTGCCTTTAAAGATAAAAAAAAAAAAAACCTCTAAAGGCCAAATAAACACATACATTTCAAATATTTCCTGTTTTAACAAACCTCAATATTACCCTTGTTGTCATTTCAGTCTCCTGAAATAAGAACCATGACTACTACATAATTATTGGACTAAACATTAACTGTATTATTTCTAAATACAAACTACACTCAATGTATTTGGGTAGTTCGCTGAATATGTGGTTTTTAAGGCTTGATTCTATTCTTGATTCTATCTGTTTCTCTCTGGTAAAGAGTCCAAATACCAGCTATCAGAAGGCATACATATACATATACATATATATATATATACATATATATATATATAAACATATGCAATTTGAGGGTGGTTACGCCTAATTGAGAGGTCATGAGACTACACTTAAAACCAGGGCAATAACTTTAGTAACTTGAACTCAATACACCATAGCCACCACCACTAAGAAAAGCTAAGGACCTACAGCTCAAATCAAGTACTGCAGGCCCTAGAAGTATTGTGGTTTGTTGATCTACTGATCTGAAAGATCTAGACAAAGTGCAATTAGTGGTCAGAAGTAAACTAACCTGGGCAGGCTCATGAAAGTGAACCTTCCTGATGCATCCTGAGAACATAGGGCATAAACACAGTCAGTGTAGGCAACGGCTTTCTATTTTTCTCACAAAGTCAGGAGAACCCATGCATGTAATTTAGACAGGATTTCAATGACGGCTAAACCAAAAGGCTTATGTCAGCAGAGGGTCAATCGTCATGAGAAATCCAGATGAAATCACCACTACATACTCAGGAAAGCAGCATGGCCTTTTCGAAAATATCACCAGGCTGAATCTAAAACTGCAACAGGTATATCAAGTCACAGCCATGGACTCTAGAAGCTGATCAATGATTACTCACATGTCTATCATTATCAAATCCCCATAAAATGGCAATCTTCTGAAAGCATTCCTTTCTCTTCCACCCTCTTTTAGAAGATATAATGAAATACTGACCTTCATGTATTTTAACCATTTATCTTGGGGGGTGGGGAGGAGGGGCTCTCCTATGTAATGCCTCCTACTGTAATTTCAACTAAAGTGTATTTTTTGTTTTCCCTATTTTGTACTAGCTTAACCAGAGGTCTTTGGCGGGGAATCGTGGATCCTACTTATGTTAAAGAAAGTGGTAAGGCAAAATGGCAACTTCCAGAGTCTTCAAGTAAACAAAATCCCTGATATAACTGGAAAGGAATATGTAAATTGGGGACAGTAAAAAAAACATCTATGACAACTTTGTCTTACACCTTAGAAAATGTGCTTTGGCTCTGAAGGCTCTTTAAGGCACGAAACCTGGTAGACAGCTTTTATTGGTGGCCTGTACCTCTGATTTAGATAAGACAAAAATACTATTAACATATAAATAACAATAATAATGTTGTTAAGAGCCTGAAACCACTGGGTGAAGTTGCAGGAAAAAATCCAAATGGACGAACATATTCTATGTGTAAATATCTGCTACTGGTATAAAAATAAGTAAAATGTAGTTTACACAGTGCAAAAACTATTGGAAAAATGCCTCTGGAACAGACTTGACGTCATGGTAGAATCACAGTGCTGTCTCAAAAATTGTTAAGGCTGAGGGCTGTCCACTGGAAGCATTCATAACCACCTGGCCATTGTGAGTAATATCTGGATAATTCCTCTTGAAGTACACCTAAAAAAAAAAGGACAGGTATAAAAACATGTTTAAAAGTTTTCAAGTCCTCCTCCCTAAGGTAGTGCATTTCTCTGTTCGCTTTTCATATGAAACAATCAATCATATCACCAGTGCAGACACAATATTAAAAACCAGGGATGTATTTATTCTATGGAGGAAGTAGCCCCCATTAAAACCCTCAGTGGAGCTGGGCTTAATGCCAAACAACCTGTAGATCCACTACAGTTCTGATCATTCTGATCCACAGATATGCTTTACCAGTACATTAAATTGATAAGCAAAAATCATCTTACTGACTCAAAGCTTGGGGATAAATTAAAAACAGGGTGACAAAGAAGCTGGGAAATCTAGCGTCTACACGAGGCTTTCTCATTTTCACACATAAAATGAGCACAATCGATTTGGATGTTAATATCAGGTTGTAATCCCTATATTTTATAAACTCTGATTGACAAGCATTGAAATGCTGGCGTATATGTATGAAATATCCTGGCGTTTAATTTGTGCGGCAAAGCAGTTATAGGGCCTATAGAAATGTGATCTGTGGATAGTGGGTCCCAAGAATGAAAAGAGAATCAAAAGCTTTAACAATGACTCAACCAAGCAACTTCTCTAAAATGTAAGATGATACCAAATAATACGACAGTTCTTTGCCAGGCCTTTGAGTTCTTGAATTCTACCAATTTCTAGCTGAACTGGAAGAGATACAGGTTTTCTGATAAATGTATAATCAGAACACAAAGGAAATGAAATGCTGTCAAGTTTCTCTGTTCCACAATCATTTAGTAGCTGTATCGTATCTTGGTTCCTTGACGGATACACATAACAAAATGAAATAATGTCAAGACTTGTGAGCTCTTATCTCCAAATGTGTTTAGGTGAAAAAGGGCTTCAAAAGTAATTTTTTTCCTCCAAGGAAGAATGTGAAAAGTTTTGTTTAAGTCTTTAAAACAGAAAATGTACCATCTATCCCAGGCTGACTCCTGTCACGTGCTGGGTCGCTTAGACACATGATTCTTACAAAACCTCACTCTAAGTCCATTTGTGGATGCTGTCAACAAAGTTATCACCAGAGATAGTGGGCTTCATATTTGAAACAGAAAAGCTCTGAGACACCTACCTACTTTCTTATTAGGTGTACTTTTTCTCTTATTGCCTGCATACTTGCTAATCGCAAAACCACACTGCATATGAAATGCTGTATATTAAAATGTCACTTGAGGGGAAAAAGAAGAAATTCTCCAAGAATGCTTGGACCCCACTGGGTAAAATCTGAAGCTATTTCCATTATACTGTAAGCATCTAAAAGTAAGGGTCTTGGGGGAGCTAACTGCATTTCATCTTCTGCCTCAATTTTTTAAAAAATTGCCACACTTGAGTTGTTATGTATTTATGTACAATACTGTTAGTGAAACTGAAAACAGCACTCCCTCAAAGGAAATTAATTTCAATTTCTAATGCTTGATATACCACCCCATCAACTGGTTCTTTTCTCCATACCACTTGTCAATGTCACTTTTTATTAAAAAATTTTATTATTAGCAATTTTTAACCAAAATGGTCTTCATTTCATGGTCTAAAATACTTGAAACTAAATGAAAACAAGCTTCCTGTGCATATAACCTCGTTGATTTGACCTTTCTCTCATCTGTTACCCTGGTGCAGCCCACACTTTGACAGTAGGAGAGAGAGAAGGCATCTTTTTCACAGGTCGGGTTATGAAGGGAGATGAGATAGCTGAACACTTGTTAGCAGAGTCCTTGTGGATGGGCTGAGCCTTGGATGCAGAAGCCCAGTCTCACCTCTCTCTTCTGGGACCACTGCTGACCCTGGAAAAATCATTTAAGCTCTCTCCACATCGGATGCCTGATTTGTGAAATGAGACAACGACCTACCTCATATGAACTAATTGATGGCTACAAACTGAGGATGAAAACAGGGTGAGCTAAATGTTGGGTGTGATTATGATGGTGCTCAGAGACATGGCCGCTTAGCCCACGGAAAGTAGCAGCATCATCTGGTTTGAAGAATGAAAACAAAACATCTAGGAGTCCCTTGGTGAATCTTTTGATTTTATCATTACAGTAGGGCAGGCTTGCAGTTAATACACAGTTGAATCAATAAATATAGTAACCCAAGAGGAAGTAACCCAGGGCTTCCCTCATAGCTCAGCTGGTAAAGAATCCTCCTGGTTCAATTCCTGGGTCTTGAAGATCCCCTGGAGAAGGGAAAGGGTACCCACTCCAGTATTCTGGCCTGGAGAATTCCACGGGGTGATAAAGAGTTGGACAGGACTGAAAGACTTTCACTTTCAGGAGGCAGAAAGGTAATTAAAAGACAACACTTTCTAACCTGTGACTTAGTTACTTAGGCCCTTCTGCCTCAATTTCTTGATCTGAGGAAAAACACTACCAGCTCAAAATGGTTTTAATGAAGATTAAAAAGACACAATGCCAAAACAAAGCTCAAATTCAGGGCAAGCAAAATGTTAAGACCAGTGAGTGTTGGGTTTCTTGAGACTTTTCATGTCCTGCTCGGGTTTGGTTAATTAGAGATCTTCCAATTTAGGTTGAAACAGTATTTCAACTCCAACTTGTAAACAAAGCTATAAACTCTCCCATGCATGGTTAAAGGTCAGCAATGGATGGTTCATAAATGTAGAGTTATGAGTCAAGACTCTGTCCATTCATTCTCACTGAACCGCATGGCCCTAGTTTAACCTCAGCAACTCTCTAACTCCATGTCTTTAAGTCAGGTCTAACGTTAGTACACGTCCTGGCAGGTGTATTATCAAAGTTATCTGGAGAATTAGAGAGGATTTCTTCTTTTCATTTAACAGGATTTTGGATTTCCTCTCATCCTCTCAGAAGGCAGGACACTGGAGATTAAAAAGTGAGCCCAATATATGATGAAATCAGGAATGATTTGAAATCGCAAATGGCAAAATATCTGAATGAATTGCCTTATGTAATTGGATCCAATGGGCTGCAGCCAGCCAGACAGAAGGTACCTAAAGAGAGCAGATCTGAGAAATGATGTGAGAGCAGGTCTCCAACTACCTGGTGAATTCTAAGGTGCCAATGAGGAATCATAGAAAATCACTGTCTGCCTAAAGCATGTCCTAGGTGAGGTCCTAGGACAAGAGAGATTCTGAAATACAATCAGCATTGTAGCTGCCCAACTCTACAGGTTAGGGAAAAGTTCAGGCTAAATAAATATGTACTCTCAGCTTCTCTCTCTCTCTAGCACACACATGCTCACTGTCTTAATCTGGGTCAGGGGGAAGGCTTCTATGTTTTTAACAGAGGGAATTCCCTTAACTCTGAAATGATGCACTAGTCACAAGTATCCAGCAAATATATGGTCTTAAAATAACAGAATTAAAAAGTGAGCAGTAGGAATAATAAGAAAAGGTAATATAATTTGTAAAACAGAAAAAAAAGGAAAAGGAACAGGATAAGCACATGATGGATGAAAGAAATACTCACTGAGCAGACAAATATTATGAAAAAAACAACATACTGAAAGAAAAAGTAGTAGGATAATCAACCTGTAAACAACAGAGATCTGAGTACAATAAAACATGCAATAGTAACAAAAGATGAAACATGACAAAGTGAAAGGGAAGATAAAGTAGGGAATGGAAAATTGGGGCTCTGTAACAACCTAGAGGGGTGGGATGGGAAGGGAGGTGGGAGGGAGTCTCAAGAGGGAGAAGACCTATGTATACCTATGGCTGATTCATGTTGATGTTTTGGAGAAACCAACACAATACTGTAAAACAATTATCCTTTAATTAAAAATAAGTTTAGAAAAGAGAAAGCAAAAGAAAGAAAAAGAAAAACCATAAATACTTTTTAGTCATTAAAAGAATGAGATAACTATACACATAGATAGTAATATTGAATGAAAAAAGGAATAGCTATCATCGTGCTTAAAAACAGGAAGGCCACATATGCACAAGTTCTTACTGGTAGACAGAACAAGTCAACAGAATAGCCAAAAATGGTACTGGGGCTCCACCCTGGGGGAGGAGCCCTGTAATGACAGGAATGGCAAAGTGACTTTTTAATTTATGAAGTGATTTTATAAATAAAATTTTAAAACCTATTATAAAACATAAGGTTTTTGAATTTTGTAGCATTAGATATATTATTTCTTTAAAAACTGATTATTAAAAATAAAATTTAATTATTTTCTGATGCTACTCAGAAGAATTGTGGGCACATTTTCTTATTGTTGGGAGGTAAGGGTTCAATATACATCCTTTTAAAAAGTGGTCCCACTACTTTAAAGAACACTATATTTTCAAAGCGCTTAAGCATCTGCTCTCTCATCTGATCCCTGTAATAAGGGAAGAAGCCGGCAGGGCTGTAATCCCTGCTCTACACACAGGTGAGGACCTGAGGATCAGAGACCTTGGGGGACACAAGGCCACATGGCTGCTAAGTGCCAACTCCATCTGTTCAGACTGGTCCAGGCTCCAAGATCTAGGATATGACATTTCATAACTTTGGGTTGTATCTGGTGATAACATGAATAGACAAAATGAAATTTGTTACATACTGGGAACACAGAAACTTCAAAAAACAAAACGAGAAAAAGAAAGAACAAACCCTCAATCAGGTCTGCTTCACACAGAAGAAAATGAATGACAGGCAATAATCCTTTGTTATGTGCTCAACTGGGTCCCCTCCAATTTTACATGTTGAAGTCCTAAATCCACCAGTCCCCCAGAATTTCATTTTATTTGGAGAAAGGGTCGTTAAAGGGGTGATTCACTTATAATGAAGTCATACAGGCGTGTCCTAATCTAACAGACTGCAGTCCTTATAAGAGGAGATCAGGACACAGGCACACAGAGGGAAGACCATGTGAGGACAGAGAGAAGATGGCATCTCCAAACCAAGGAGAGAGACCTCAGGGGAAGTCACCCCTGCCGACACCTTGCCCTCAGACTTCCAGCCCCCAGGGTTGGGAGGAAATAAGCTTCTGTTAAGTTGCCTACTCTGTGGTTCTCTCTATGGCAATCCTAGCAAACTAATGTGCCACTCAAGTTTATGTAGCTAATAGGTACTTTCTTTACTATTTCATGGATCATCTAAAAGGGTCAATCAGACAGTGAATCAGCTCGCCTGTACCAACATTTTCAGATGATCAACAACGAAGACAAAAAAAAAAACGTGACTTGGAAGAACCCTTTCGCAGATGTTGAGTTTTGTTTTCAAATGAATGAATTCTGTTAGAGCGAAAAGCTTGTTGACTCAGGCTAATCCTCCTGGTGTTAACAGCTCTGAAGTGTGCATTGATTTCTCATGCTTTTACATATTAAAAGTTGACAATCTGACAGCCTGTTCTCTTACGAGGACCAGGTATATGCAGAAATGATGTCAAGAAAATACTCAACTGGGATGGGAATCAGGATATGTATTTATGTCTTTCTGTAGAAAGTGAAAGTGTTAGTCACTCAGTCGTGTCCAACTCTTTTGGAACCCCATGGATTACAGCCTGCCAGGCTCCTCTGTCTATGGAATTCTCCAGGCAAGAAAACTGGAGTGGGTTAACAAGTCCTTCTCCAGGGGATCTTCCCAACCCAGGGATTGAACCTGGGTCTCCTGCACTGGGGGCAGATTCGTTACCATTTGAGGCACCAGGGAAGTGGTGTCTTTCTGTAAAGGTGACTGAAATCCAAGAGTAATGTTCTGTCATGCTATATGAACCCGGTATGATGGCCCCACTGTGGCTACCACGTGACAGGAGGAACAGTGTTCTCAGATTTGACACAGAACACAGTATCTAGGGCTGCACTCAGCCTCCCCAGCAACTCCCTCTCTGTGTTACCTGGACCAGCTCTGTGACCTTGGACGGGCACCTAACCCAATCTCATCATCTATGACCTGGCATACAAAGTAACCATCATCAGGATTAAGTGAAACCATACATGTGCAAACTCTGTAAAATAAATTATAAAAAAACTATGCAAACATGACTTACCATTAATACTAAGCAGGTGCAGGAGTACTAACCGAGGAATCTCTAATTCCTCTAAGGAGTACTAAATGAGGAATCTCTAAGACTTCTATGACCCGTGTCTATTTTTGTATCTATGTTACACTTGGCTTAAAATATTTACTGGAAGACAAGATTTATAATTCTGTGTGTGCTGCAAATTAGCATATCACTACTTGCATACATATATATATGCAGACACTTTCCTTTTAAGGGCTCTTAGCTTTCTCATTGAGAAAATGAAGGTGTTGAACTCTATTATGTTATGTACCTATCTGAAATTTCTATCTCTCATTGATCAATTGATAATATTTAATGATAACCCACTTTTAAAGTGAAGACTTTGACTCATAGATGGGGACACATCTTTGATGTGAGATGCCTAAGGTCAAAGAAAAAGGGGTTTGTGAGATTCCTGACTGTTTTGTGACGAGATTACACAGGGAATCCCAGAAAGATGATGGGATCTTAGGCAGGAAGTCCTAACTGGGAGACACTCTAGTGGATGAAAGTGTTTCGTGACATGAAATTTCAGAGATAAGAAAATACAGCACTCTCTATATTTGCATACAATACAAGTAATTAGGAAAAGTTCAGAGTACAGTTTTTAGCCAAACTCTTTAGTCAGCTTGGTGACCCTGCCCAGGTACTAGTCTTCATTTCCAAGAGGATGAATGAAATAAAACAATGACACAGAATTCAGTTCGCAGTGTGAAGGCATTGTGAATCCTGACTTATCCTGATGACAATTTCATCTTCTAGAAGGAAAAGGAAGCATGGGCTGGGGAGGTAGGGGGTGGGAGGGTGGCGGGGCAAATGGACCTAATTCTAAACACTGAAGAATCAGGAAGAAAGTAACATACCATGGAGGAGTTTCCCTTACAGATTAGAAAACAGAAGTGATCCACACATTTCCCTGGTAAATCTTTCTAGGCTGATAAACGACATTCAATTTTTTTCTCCTCCAACGCTCAAATTTCCAGGATATTCCTCAACAGCACTTGCAACACAAATGTGCTTAGCACCAATCAGAATGAATGTAAAGGGTCTGCAAAATGAGACTAATCTGTGTTCCCTGAGAATCTGAACCGAGAGTCCCAAAGTGCGGCCAGTTGAATCAGAAATCTCAATTGTGTGCGCACATCCTGACCCCTGTCCCACCTCTGCTGTAGATTCTTAGCAGCCCTGTCTTCCACCTCAAAAGTATTCTTAAGACCTAGTCATGAAGCTTTGTCTCTGGAGGCTTGTAATTGAAAACGGCACAGAGTGCTTGTTACCAGACCCCTGGTGCCAGAGCGTTTGAGGAGTGAACCATGGAGACGAACTTTAATTACAACTCCCCGCAGTGGGCTCACCTGTTTTGCTGTTTCAGTGAGGGCAGCGGCCTCAGCCTTGCCCAGTTGTTGCACCATCTTATAAAATAGGCTGTCTCTATTTTGCAGCAAAACATATGGCTCATCATATTCTTTCAGTCTCCCTGAATCCAAAACCTGTAGATCAGCAGAAAGAAAGCATTAGCACACAATGTTTTGCAGTAACGTATTATAATGCAGACAATATTTCGGAAAGGGGTAGGACAGGGAGAACAGAGAGTCTGTTTGGGTGGTAGGACTGGCTGATGTTTAAATGGTTTGATTACCCTGTTTTACTAGGCAGACAAAGGCCTAACCCGACCTTTTATTATTATAATGTTAAAGGAAGAAAATGAAAGTTTCAGACTATGATTACTTGCACTCGGCATATTATATTCTGCCCCATGGGGTTGTTATCATTAGTAAGTACTTTTTAGCTCTCAGACTCTGAGATTTGAAGGCTGTTTATACAGGTACACAGAGTTGGAAAATTTCTTGATTCAAGAAAATCAAACTCAATCTAGCTACAAAGTAGGTTGATATCATATAAACTGATTGATGGCAGTGACCTGACAGCAAATTAACTCCAAGTTGGTTTCACAAAATCCGAGCAACATTTGAGTCCACAAAGTAAATGCTTCTGGAATTTCTTTAGGTTCCTGGAATATTTCAGGTGCTGACTTTGGCTGTAGCTTATTGCTCTGAGTGAAAGGCTGGCAAAAACAGCTGCTATCTCAACAGCTTTAGCTGAACTGCTCAGCACAGAAACAAATCTCAAGAAATCCAATTTTCTCTTTGGATGAGACTAAAGAAGCAATTAAGAAACTGAGCTCCAAATTCCAGCGATCACTGCATGTACAGCACATGAGGACAACCCAATCCGAATTCCCGAGCATCTGAATTTGTTGTCGCAAATTATCTTTCTTTGCTTCTTGTTCTTTCTTCAGCTGCCTCCCTTTCAGGCACTTTATTGCTCATTAATATGTCCACTAATTAGAAACTGAAAGGTAGAGGAAGGGGCTCTTAACTCTGCCTTTCTGCTTATTAGTGGCTGTGCTTAATGGTTTCAGAGGGAAGGAAGAGTCTAAAGCCATTGGCCCAAATGATGTACCTAGGAAAACAGTTCTGATGTTAAGTGGTACTTAGTTCTTCATTTAGGTCATATTTAGAGTAAATGCATCTTCGGAGAATATGCCGAGACGCTAAGAAGGACATAGGTTGTTTTTCCACATCTAGGTATTGCAGTTAACTCTGTCCCAGGGTATTTTATTAAGTCTCATAAAGGCCATTTTCCTGTTAAACTTTTGTTTACTACTGGGAATCCCTGCTAAGAGCAAGCCTCACAAAAGAGTTCAAAAATAAATGAATCTGTTACATCTACATAATTATTAAAATGCCCTATAATTTGACATGCCAATTTATATGCCCTGAATGTGTAATTTTACTTAAGTATAGCATTATAGAGCATAACCATTCTTCCTGATGCTGAAGAAAAAAAAATGCAATTTTAAAACATAGGTCTCTCTCATGCCAGAGACTAAGTATACATATCAAATTACTTCATACAATGAAGAGCTTCACATTCTTCAAAAGCCACAACTTTTAAAAATCACCACCTCTGAGTTGGTAGAAATGAGTTCTCTGACTATAAAAACTATATTTTTTCAATGGAAATCAGTAATATTAATATTTTTCCAACTTTCTACTTTGTTCAAATTTGAATGAATACTAAATCTTTCAATTTTCTTTCATATTGTCTAAAACCCATGATACCATTGAGAAAGTAGTTCTCAGCACTGATCAATATCTAAAAAATGAAAAGGCAGGAAAAAAAGCAATGCAAAAAGCAATAGGATTAACAATGTAAAAGGCAGAAAGATCTTTTCGACCCTTAAAAGCATTAGCAATGTAATGATCGTGCATAAGGGTAGTTTTTTTTTGTGTGTGTGGGCAGTGACAAATTCAAGTGGACATGTGACAGGAGTTCCTGGTTTTCAGTTACCAGGAAAACCTTACTAAAACAAGGTTTGAATTGATGAAGAAAAGCAAAGAATATAAAAACCATAAGATGGCCTACGAACAGAAAAGGTGGGATCTGAGTTTCTTGGCTCTTGTTTTTGGTCCTTCATCATAGATTTCCAAAAAATTCTCTTAACTGCAGACACTGAAAATATTGAACATGGGCAACAATACTGTTTCATATGCCAACTGTGCTTCTGTTACCAGGGGGAATCTGGGGTGATATGAAGACTGGAGTGTGCAAGGACTGGAGGGAAAAGCTGTGCTACTGGTTGAAGACAAAACAGGTTCCAAGCAACCAGCTAATCCTAAACAGTACAGGAAAGAGCCTTTAATGTAGAGAGAGTGCTGAGTCTTAGAAGAAAGAGGATTTCTCATTTCTCTGTCTTGCTCCACTGTTTTTCGACAACAGAGAAAGTAAGGAAGATTACATTAGCTGTCATTATGACTCCATCATGTTTAATAAACTTAAAATTGAGAGAACATCTTTGTAAAATAGAATTCTTAGCCTAACACATTAATGGTGCTTAATGAACCAAAACTGGTTAAATCCCTTTGGAGAGTCAACACATAAACAAAGCTATTAATTAGGTCACAGCTGTTTCCCAACAAGCCTTCTGCTTGATGTACTTACGTAAAGTAAACAAAACCATATCCATCGGTCTTTGTGCAGAAGTATTCACCAGTGCAACAAAATGTGATTATTACACCGTAAGCGCTTGTAATTACATGACTTTATGGTGACAACACTGTTGGCTCTGCCCTTCGTCAGCATCTGTCACTTCCCCAGCCCCTCCCCGGCCGCGGCTGGCCGCCCGCTCTCTGGAGCACTGGGCTTTGTAGCAGATTGACTTGGCTTTATGTCCACATTAAAGCTTTAGGAACACTTTCTGGAAAGGAATACTTTCTGCAAAGGATACAGGTGGGGGCATCCCTCAGAGAATTATGGGGTTCATTTCTAGAGCACCATGAAGATGTGAGTATCATGATAAAGTGAGGCATTCTAATATTCTGGTTTCCCAGGGTGTATAGAAGTTATGTTCACACTACACTGTAGCCTAGCAACTCTGCAACAGCATTAAGTCTGCCTTAATTTAAAAATATTTCATTGCCAAAAACCTGCTAACCATCATCGGGGCCTTCAGGAAGAGAGACTAATAACATCAAAGATCAGTGATCACAGATCACCATAACAAATGATAGTGAAGAGTAGTGAATATGAAATAGTGCTGAGAGTCACCAAAAGGTGACACAGAGACCTGGAGAAATAAGCACATGCAATTGGAAAACTCGATAGACTCGATAGACTTTCTCGACTTAGGGTTACCACAGACCATCAATTTGTAAAAACTACAACATCAAATCACACAAGAAAAAAACTGTCTCAAAAATTAAAGCTTTGAGAAAGAACATTATTCATGGTGTTTCTTTTTTTGCCAAATTGAAAAGCTGACTGGTAATCAGAAGTTCTAGAACAAAACACAAGGTTTAAATCTGGGGTGGGTGGAACACAGAGGACAATTCCCCACCTCTGAAGCTGCAGTATGGACATCTCTTAGGTTCCATGAGGTCTAATCCTGCCGTTCCTACCAGAAGAGTCAGCAACTGCAACCAGCTCAGACCAAGATGTAAACAAGTGGCCAAGTTTACATTTGCCCGTGGGACCTCCCCGTCACATCACTGATGACCCAACCAGGGAGCCCTAAGCTGAAGGTCACCCAACACAGGAGTGGGAAGGGGATTTCCACAGTGAAGGGCATGGTCAACCACAGGAAACAAGTCCAGTCATTGCAAAGGTGAGAGGCTTCAAAGAGAACCCTTGTGTTTCCCTTCTCCCTCTGTCTTCCCCATTCAGCCACATGCTCAGTCTCCACACCCAGACACCAGCATCAACGCCTTTCTCTTTCCTCAGATGCCCCGTTCAATCCATCACACAGTCCACTTGGCTCCATGTCCTTCTCGATCCCAAATCCAACCATCTCATCATTTCCACTGCTACCACCTTAGCCTAAGCTACCAATTTTAGAAAGAGAGGGCAAAATTATGAGAGCAATGTCTGGAGGTCTAACCTAGATAGATGCTAGCTAACACAATTAGCACAGTGTATCTTTTATTTTTCCATGCCTCCAATTCCTATAAAATTTCATAAATTAAATGCCTTTTGTTGAAATGCTTCCTTTTACTCACTAGGCCTTTTCTTCTCAAAGACTCCCCTCAGGAAATCTTGTGAATATTCCAAAAGCTGAGAAATTCTCCAACCTATCCTGACAACTTCTAGGCAGTCTAAATGAAAGGCTAATTTTATGATTAAGGGAATCTAAAAATCCAGGAAAAAAATCTGCGACACAGGGGAAATGATTGTGTTCTTGAACACTGAAATTTGAAGCCTTGCCTAGCATTTGAATTATTTTTCTGGTTTTTCATCTTAATGAAAAATAACAATTCAAACAAACTTTTAATATGAAAATGTGAAATTACTAGATATATTATTTAATAGCACCTTCTAAAAGTGTGGGTCCATACAGAGTTACTGTCAAGAATAAGAGGAAAAACTAACTAACTGGACATTACTATCATGTTTTACATGGAAAGATACATTGAAAAATGGAACATAAATGGAAATAACTGAAATAACACAGAAGAGTGTCTTACCATTATCTTGTCGCTATCAATAATAGTATTCAATCTGTGTGCTATGGTTAGCACAGTGCAGTGGGCAAATTTCTCACGGATTTTTTTTTGTATTAACTCATCAGTTCTACAAACAAAGAAGTTGAATTTATTATTCAGTAAAGACAGAAAGAGCAGACTTCAGAAAAAATTACCACATAATATTTTCATAAGACTTTTAAAAATCAATATTTTAAGACATAATCTTGCTCATCAAAAACTGAGTAGAAAAAAGTCTCTTTAAAAGACTTTATAAAACAATGTAAAATAGTCTTCCTTAGAAATTTCCTGAAACGATCAGGAGCTGGATTAGAAAGCAAGCTCTCTTAGGACGCCTCATAATGACATTAACACATGTTTTGGTTTCTCTGTTTCCTAAAATTAATGTGATCAAGAGATAAATGTGGACAAAAGAGAGCACTTAGAACATTTCTCAGCAACATTAATTTTTTTTCACTTTTACCACATTTAAATTTCACATTTCAATTTCACGGGAAATTGTACCTTGGATCCACATTGGCCGTGGCTTCGTCAATAATCAATATCCGATTTTTCCTGAGGATAGCCCTGGCAAGGCACACCAGTTGTCTCTGTCCAACACTAAAGTTTGATCCGGATTCTGCTAATTCAGTATCCATTTTACCAGGAAGATCTTCGATGGCTTCCTTCAATTGCACCTGTGGATACAGAAGGAAGAAGGGCATTTCCTAAAGGAACTAAAGGGGACAAGCTTCTTAGACATTAGTGCTCTGAGGTCATCAGGACTTCTTACACATGTTACGTGTACAGCCACGTGATGGGGAGAGCTCCTTCATATCAGCAAGGAAGACAGAGGAGTCAGTGAAGGACAGAAAGGTCTCAGTGACCCATCCCTGCCACAGGACACCTACTGGAAACCTCACCTAGGGATTAGTTCAGAAAGTCTCTCAGAAAATGAAGCTATTTCTCCCAGTGTGATCTAAACAGGATCTTTAGAGCTGACTCAAATTTCCCAAATTACATTCTGCAATGGGGTCAGTACTCAACAGAGAGAAAAACTTTTTTTAATTCGTGCAGGAAGTATGGTTCTCTAAAGACATAATCGTATGAAGAATTCATTTTGGAAGGTATCAAAATAAAAAAAAAAAAATTCAAACAATGACTAACTGTACAGCTGTAACCCTTAAGCCTATTCAAGGGGTTTCTTTCCCAAGTTTCACACTATACTACTAGGCGACTCAAGGCTGTCTAACTTCAATGTCATGAAAGTTTCATAGTGAATGAAACCTTGTGAAACACAAGACACAACATAACATTTTATTTCCCCAGCCTATGGGAGTGGAGAGTGTTTAATCTATTGTTATGATTAATCAGTATTACAAAATTAAAAAGAAAAAAAAAAACTGACTGCCAAAGATAATCTGCTTTCAGAAACTAGAATTACTGGCAGGAAACTGTGGCATCTCAGAATCAAACTGCTCAGAGTACAAACCCATCTGTATAAATTGCAGATTTCAGAGCTTGCAAGAGGGACACTAAATGACAAAAGGTACAAATTCAAAACAACAATGTGAGTAACTGGTCAGTGGGATTTGTACAACAATGACAAAAACATGATTTTTTAAGGAAATAAGCCACACTTTTCTGAAATGAAGTGATCAAGCAATTATTCAGTAAGTCTTTCTTAAGCACTTACTTTTTAAAAGCAAAAGACTGAGGCTAGATCACATGAGGAATTAAGAACCTTTGTATGGTTTAGAAACCTAGAGTTTTTGCCATAAGTAGTTTAGAATCAATTTTAGAACTAGGGCAAAGATACAAAATAATTAGTATTAAAATATACAAACCAGTAGCACTTTTAACAGTCAAAATCTTTTTCATGCAAGGGTAAGGAAATTCAAGGAAGTGGTGGAAAGTCAAACACAAATAATAGAAAATCCTCTAGAAATGAACCTATCCATATAAAAACTGAGCAAAAGCACCAGGCTTCTTCTGTTACCTGTATTCACAATGCAGCATTAAAATGACATGACTGCCAATAAATAATTATTATCACAATCCAAATGTGTAATTTACCATTCTGAAAAGTTTTCTGAAACTTCACAGCATTTTATTACCATGATTTCATTTATCTTTCAGTTAATAATGAAAAACTACTATTGCCTACACTGAGTAGATGTTACCTGAGAACAGAGGAATAAAATGAATGTTGCAGGGTTCAGTTCAGTCGCTCAGTCTGACTCTGTGACCCCATGGACTGCAGCATGCCAGGCCTCCCTGTCCATCACCAACTCCCAGAGTTTACTCAAACTCATTTCCATTGAGTCCATTGAGTCGGTGAAGCCATCCAACCTCATCCTCTGTCATCCCTATCTCCTCCTGCCTTCAATCTTTCCCAGCATCAGAGTCTTTTCAAATGAGTCAGTTCTTCGTATCAGGTGACCAAAGTATTGGAGTTTCAGCTTCAGCATCAGTCCTTCCAATGAACACTCAGGACTGATCTCCTTTAGGATGGACTGGTTGGATCTCCGTGCAATCCAAGGGACTCTCAAGAGTCTTCTCCAACACCACAGTTCAAAAGCATCAATTCTTCGGCGCTCAGCTATCTTTATAGTCCAACTCTCACATCCATACATGACTACTGGAAAAACCATAGACTTGACTAGATGGACCTTTGTTGGCAAAGTAATGTCTCTGCTTTTTAATATGCTGTCTAGGCTGGCCATAACTTCCCTTCCAAGGAGTAAGCATCTTTTAATTTCATGGCTGCAGTCACCATCTGCAGTGATTTTGGAGCCCCCCAAAATAAAGTCTGACACTGTTTTCACTGTTTCCCCATCTATTTCCCATGAAGTGATGGGACCAGATGCCATGATCTTAGTTTTCCAAATGTTGCGTTTTAAAGCCAACTTTTTCACTTCTCCTTTCATCAGAGGCCTCTTTAGTTCTTTTCACTTTCTGTCATCAGGTGGTGTCATCTGCCATACTGAGGTTATCTGATATTTCTCCACAACAGTCTTGATTCCAGCTGTGCTCTTCCAGCCCAGTGTTTCTCATATGGTACTCTGTCATAATTAAATAAGGCGGGAAATAAGTTAAATAAGCCTTGACTGTCTCCTTCCTATTTGGAACCAGTCTGTGTTCCATGTCTGGTTCTAACTGTTACTTCTTGACCTGCATACAGATTTCTCAGGAGACAGGAAAGGTGGCCTGGTGTTCCCATCTCTTTAAGAATTTTCCACAGTTTGTTGTGATCCATACAGTCAAAGGCTTGGCATAGTCAATAAAGCAGAAATAGATGTTTTTCTGGAACTCTCTTGCTTTTTTGATGATCCAGCAGATGTTAGCAATTTGATCTCTGGTTCCTCTGCCTTTTCTAAAACCAGCTTGAACATCTGGAAGTTCACGGTTCATGAATTGCTGAAGCCTGGCTTGCAGAATTTTGAGCATTACTTTACTAGCGTGTGAGATGAGTGCAATTGTACAGTAGTTTGAGCATTCTTTGGCATTGCCTTTCTTTGGGATTGGAATGAAAACTCACCTTCTCCAGTCCTGTGGCCACTGCTGAGTTTTCCAAATTTGCTGGCATATTGAGTGCAGCACTTTCACAGCATCATCTTTCAGGACTTGAAATAGCCCAACTGGAATTCTATCACATCCAGTAGCTTTGTTCATTGTGATGCTTCCTAAGGCTCACTTGACTTCACATTCCAGGATGTCTGGCTCTAGGTGAGTGATCGCACCATCGTGATTATCTGGGTCGTGAAGATCTTTTTTGTACAGTTCCTCTGTGTATTCTTGCCACCTCTTCTTAATATCTTCTGCTTCTGTTAGGTCCATACCATTTCTGTCCTTTATTAAGCCCATCTTTGCATGAAATGTTCCCTTGAACACTTCTTGAAGAGATCTCTAGTCTTTCCTATTCTATTGCTTTCCTCTATTTCTTTGCACTGATCACTGAGGAAGGCTTTTTTTTTTTTTTTTTGTTTTAGCAAGTAAAATTTTATTAAACATGTAGTTTCAGCATACCTCTAATTCAGAATGACAAGTCATGTTACTAGCAAAAATACTGATGATCCATCAAGAGTTACAGTGCATTTCTCCCCTAAGTATTAGGTCACGATACCATTATGAAGGCTTCAAAAGGAAAATTCTCTCACGGGCTGAATTCTAGATTCCGTATTTTTCTATTAGCTCTCTTGCTTTAGAAATATAGGCACTCATGGCATCTTCCTTTGATAATCCTTTTTGAAGGTTCCAGGCTTCCCACTTAGCCTTTCCTTTTAGATCTAACAGTGCTGGACACTCAATATCTATGTCTCCAGTTACAGACTGTTTGTACAGTCCATAGATCTCTTTTAGTTCCTCATCATCTGGCCTGGTTTTCAGCTTCTTCACGTCTTTGGGCGCCTTGTCAAAATCAGCCTGCAGGGACATGGCGGCTAAACCTGGACGGTGCCTGTCTCTAAGCGCCGGGTTCCTGAGGAAGGCTTTCTTATCTCTCCTTGCTATTTTCTGGAACTCTGCATTCTCTTCTTTTCTCAGCTATTTGTAAGGCCTCCTCAGACAGCTATTTTGCTTTTTTACATTCCTTTTCCTTGGGGATGGTGTTGATCCCTGTCTCCTGTACAATGTCACGAACCTCCGTCCAGAGTTCATCACGCACTCTATCAGGTCTAGTCCCTTAAATCTATTTCTCACTTCTACTGTATAATCGTAAGGGATTTGATTTAGGTCATACCTGAATGGTCTAGTGGTTTTCCCTACTTTCCTCAATTTCATTCTGAATTTGGCAATGAGGAGTTCATGATCTAAGTCACAGTCAGCTCCTGGTCTTGTTTCTGCTGACTGTATAGGCTTCTCCACCTCCGGCTGCAAAGAATATAATCAATCTGATTTCGGTGTTGGCCATCTGGTGATGTCCATGTGTAGAGTCTTCTCTTGTGTTGTTGGAGGAGGGTGTTTGCTATGACCAGTGCGTTCTATTGGCAAAACTCTATCAATCAGCCTTTGCCCTACTTCATTCTGTCCTCCAAGGCCAAATTTGCCTGTTACTCCAGGTGCTTCTTGACTTCCTACTTTTGCATTCCAGTCTCCTATAAAGAAAAGGACATCTTTTTTGGGTGTTAGTTCTAGAAGACCTTGTAGGTCTTCATAGAACTGTTCAACTTCAGCTTCTTCAGCATTACTGGCTGGGGCATAGACTTGGATATTACTGTGATATTGAATGGTTTGCCTTGGAGACATTCATCCAACTACTGCATTTCGGACTCTTTGTTTGACTATGATGGCTACTCCATTTCTTCTAAGGGATTCTTGCCCACAGTAGTAGATATAAAGGTCATCTGAGTTAAATTCACCTATTCCAGTCCACCTTAGTTCGCTGATTCCTAAAATGTTGACGTTCACTCTTGCCATCTCCTGTTTGACCACTTCCAATTTATCTTGATTCATGGACCTAACATTCCAGGTTCCTATGCAATATTGCTCTTAATAGCATCGGACCTTGCTTCTATCACCAGTTCCATCCACAACTGGGTGTTGTTTTTGCTTTGGCTCCGTCTCTTCATTCATTCTGGAGTTATTTCTCCACTGATCTCTAGTAGCATACGGCAGGGTACTTAGGATATTAATTCACTAGGTCACTGGTAGAATTTGAACCCCTAATGTTACCTTCTAGTTCAGTGCTCTGCTAAGGACAAAACCATGTTTTATCTAGCTGCTTTGGGTTCTAAGGAGAAAGCCATAAAGTGTGAGGCATTATACTGCTGGTTTTCATTATCATCAATACACACATTTTAAGCGCACCAATGTCATCAATGTTCTCCTAGGAGGTAAACAAAGTCTGTTAAACTGATTGGCTGCCATTAATTACCTGCAATGCTACAAACGTACACACATAGGAACTGATGTTAACACGTTAATTACATTCCATAAATTACCTCTTCTAAGGCATTCCACAGTTCCTCATCTGAATGCTCACTGAAGGGATCCAGATTCTTCCTCATTGTTCCAGTGAATAAAACAGGTTCCTATATACCCCAAAATAGGAAACGTTATTTCTGTAAACTATTTTCCTCTTACACAAATGCTTACAGAAAATAATTTAAATTCTAAAAACCCCAACATTCATTATAATCATTAATAACAAGGTTACGGGACCTTCATTGTGTCATGTGGCAGGGGGGCTTAGGTGCTCCACACCATGTGGGATTCTAGTTACTAAACGGCAGATTAAAACCACGTCCCCTGCATTATAAGGCAGATTCTTAACCCTGGGCCCACCAGGGCAGTCCCAAGAGGTGTTTGTTTTGATGAAGTGTTACCTGCTTTTCATATTATACTCTAGAGTCATTACTTAAGCTAATCTATGGAATAAATTGGTTTTGAAAGACAAAGACTTTTTGGATGTGCCTGGTGGTCCAGTGGCCAAGACTGGGTGCTTCCAATGCGGGGGGGGGCGCGGCCAGGGTTCAATCCCTGGTCAGGGAAATAGTCTCACATGCTGCAACTAAGGATCCTATGTGCTGCAACAAAGCCACGGCACAGCCAAATAGAATAAATAAATACTACTTTTTAAAAAAAGACAGACTTTCCCTCCTTCCTTGAGCAATAAAAGGTCCCACAGGATAAACACGTTTGGGAATGGTGGTTTGGGTGGTTCAAGAGAACAGGAACGGGGACCCCACTGATCACAGATTTCATAATAAGGGCCTCACTCCATTGTTACTTCCTTCAGCAACTTCTCTTTGGAAATCTTGTTGAAGTGAATGAGTCTCTCCAAAGACTAGGGGACTAAAACGAGATTCTTTGCAGAAAGAAGGATCCTTCACTTCTGAATCCTCGACCAAGGCCTGTAGTTGATTTATGCTAAGTGTTAAATGGAGCCCTCAGACACTCTATAGGCCTTAGGGAGATCCTGCTAATTATCACCAATCCACTGTTGATAGTCCCAAAAAGAAAAGAAATTAACCATCTCACAATGCTATAAGGGTGTTCACCTAAGTCTTTACTGTCACTCTCAGAGGATATACTTAGCAGCATCTATTGTTTATTTAGCAGCAATGGATGAAAGACAATTGTTTTATATGTAAGAATATTTCTCTTTGCTATGACATGTCAAAAATATATTTCAAAATCAGTAAAATTTCAATCAAAACTTGTGGAATGAAAAGGAATGAAAAGCTATAAAGACAGCAGGCAATTTGTGAACAGTGTCTGTTTTAATATGTCAATGCATTTTATGTGTGGCGTTCATTTTAGTTTCTACTCACTCTACTTTCATCCACTTGCCAAATACGAAACCATTATATTATCTTCAAAAGGTAACAACAGTGCTCACGGTAGACACATACTCCGAGGGCAGACAAGGGTCAGAGTAATGATCATTTCTCACAGATATTATTATTGAAGTAACCACTTATAACCAACAAAGTTAATAATCATATAAATAAGTGTTGTAAAATTGTTCTGCAGGCAGAACACTTCAGTGTAGAGATTTATGGCAGGACCTACAAGCTTCATGTAAATATACACTAAATTTATTAGGCTAAGAATCTTTTTTCTGAAGGCACAGAATTAAACCTAATAAAAAGTAGCTGGCACAGTACTGTTGAAGAACACTCTTGTACAACATAGTATTTTAAATGGAGCATTGGTTTCCAATCTGTTTCTCATCAAGGTTTAAAGTTGGATGTAATCCTTTGTGCCATATTCAATAGTAACTTTCTCCTTTGTTATGAATATGAGTTCATATTAGCTGTGTGACCCAAAAATGGCCATGCTGAATCACAGCTTTTAGTTTGGTAAATTGATAATCCCTCGACACAACCGAAAGACTAAAGAACGGGCAGTCTTAAGGGACCTTTTAGTATAGGCTGCTGGAAGAAAAGACTCCTGTTATCCTACAAAGAAATCCTACCCACTAACCTTCTGATGCTTACAATGACCCGGGACCAAGACAAAAAGTATACAAATGGTTACAAACAAGGCAAATAAAGCACAATAATTTCAGACCCAAACTAGGAATATCATGAGTAGCTACTATTAAGAAATTAACACAACACTGTAAAGTAACAACTGTTGTGGCTTAGTCACTAAATCGTGTCTGACTCTTTCAGGACCCCACAGACTGTAACTTGCCAGGCTACCATGTCCATGGAATTCTCTAGGCAAGAATACTGGAGTGGGTTGTCATCTCCCCCTCCAGGGGATCTTTGAAACCTAGGGATTGAACCTGCATCTCCTACACTGGCAGGCAGATTCTTTACCACTGAGCCACCAGGGAAGCTCCATAAATCAACTGTACTTCAATTTTTTAAAAAAAGTATCTACTGCTGCTGTTTCCTGGTATCCTAAAGCCCTGTTCTCCTTTTTAGTCTGAGGACTTTTCATAAGTGTAAACTCATCTCCCTGTTTCAAGAATAAGAGAAGCACCTGAAGTCACTTTAAATTTTGGTACCCTCATTTTTTTTTTAAGATCCTGTAGCCTCTGAATGAACTAATCATCATCCATATTCAGAAGAATAGACAATGTTTGACAACAAAGGAAGAATTTAAGTCACGTAAAGTTCTCTTTCAGGGGCTCCAGGGAGCAGTTCCAAGAAGACTTCAGTGTCAGAAACAAAGGGCCGACTACCTTAGGCTAGAATCCAGTTGTATTTCTTTACTAGTAACAGCATATCCAACTTTTCGATTTCAGTTTTATTCTCAACAAGATAAAAAGGTAAAGAAAACCAGGTAATCATGGAGAAGTCAAAGAGACAGCTCTGGTTCACTTTCTTCAACTTACTGACGAAAACGCAAGGAACAGAAATACCAAATGAGCAGAGGGGGTTGTTTAAAAAATACCAAGCTTTTGCTTTGATAGAGAGAAAAACTATTAAATATAAGAAATGACTCTAATCATAATTAAGATGATGGCTGCTGATCTGTGCCGACCTCTGGGCTAATAAACACTGAATTCACATGGAATCCCTCTTCAACAGAAAACATTTCCCTTGTGCCATAAATTTCCTTGTGCCATTTTCTCCAGGTGCAGAGAATCATCCAAAGAGGCTCATATTAGCGATTAGACTGGGGTAACTTATTAATCTTCCCAAGACTCAGTTTCCTTACTGGCAAATGGGGCTAACGTTGCAAGGCTGATGTGAGAAGTTGGAACAACAATGATGCTAACACTGACCAGGAGCCCAGCCCAACAGGGGACAAGGAGGGGCGGGATCTATCCAACTGCAAGCTCAGTCAATGGATCAGAAAGTCAATTTTGTGCCTTGTGACTGTCATTTTATCTTTTATATTAGCTGGAACAGAATGGATATCCTAGATGGTTTTAAAGTCCATTTAAAAGAAGAGCAAAGCTAATCAGAAGAATGGAGAGTAAAAAGCAGTGTAGAGAGTAATAATTTTTTTTAAAATTTGTGTGTGTGTGTGTGAGTGTGGACATGAAATCATGATATGAAGCAGTTCTACTGTGGAAGACAGTCAACAGGGTGTTAAAGTCCTCACAGGGTGATCAGCTGCTCAGGCTCTGGAGTTGGGAATCACCGTAAAATACATATGAAATTCAGGCTCTGCTGCTTACTTGCTAAGTGGGTTAAGCTCATAGTGCCTCAGTAATCAAATCTGTCAGATAAGGATAACAAGAGAATTGTGAGGATTAAGGAGGAGACGGTAGGGAAAGAGGCCAACATGTGTTAAGAATTCCACAAGTGTTAGGAATTATTATTATTAATACTGTGTAATTTGTTAGGGGCTGCAATGAAAACTAGAGCAACAGAAATGAGAGGCACAAGCCATGTCTTCAAGGAGAGCAAGACAGCTGTCAAAAATGTGGAAAGAGTTAAGAAAAATGCCAGAGGTCTTCGTGGGGGACTGCAAAGTATGACTGGGGTACAGGGTGATGGTCAGGAAAGAACCTGGTGGGACGGGGGCCAGAAACCAAGAGAAAAAGTGATATTCTTCCCTCTCGCACCTTGGAGAAAAGACGTTACATAGATTTTTCAGTTATGCTTTTCCCTACAACTCTACTGCGTTGTTTTTTAATTTTGCTTTACTCTTTAAATTTCTATAAACAATGTGGTTTACATTATAGGCGATAAAAGTAATGAAAACCAAGGACTACAAAAATATGAAAAGAAATTAAAGAACAAAGCCTTTCCAAAATGTGTTAGTCTTTTAGAAATAACACCTGAAAGGTTAGTGCCTTCATTCTTAAGAATACTTATAATTACTATTGGCTGACTGGTCCCACGAATCAGCCATGGGCCGCAAACATTTTCTAACCTAAGTTACATTTTTAGTGTTAGTCACTCAGTCATGTCGAACTCTCTGCGACCCCATGAATTGTAGCCCATCAGGCTCCTCTGTCCACACGATTCTCCAGGCAAGGACACTTGGGTGGGTAGCCATTTCCTTCTCCAGGGGATCTTTCCAACCCAGGGATTGAACGCAGGTCTCCCACATTGCTGGAAGATTCTTTACTATCTGAGCCACCAGGGAACCCCGCATATTTTTAAAAAGCATCTGTTTATTTGTTTGGCTGCACCTGGTCTTTGTTATGGCATGTGGAACCTAGTTTCCTGAATGGGGATTGAACCTGAGCCCCCTGCACTGCGAGCAGAGTCTTAGCCACTGAACCACCAGGAAAGTCCGTAGTCATATCTCACAACAAATCTGTGTCACATTAGTTCCTAGACCTGGTTCAAGGACCAGGACGCTGGACCTCCAGACAAGTGACTTCCTCAAGGCCCTACAGTCATTATATGAGACAGAAAAGGAATTAAAAGGTGGCTCATGTTGACTCTCAGTCTATGCTCTATCATTGGCTGCCTCGTGAATAATCTCCTGGGACACTTTACACAAACATTCTCTTTTATCAAATAGCATTGCGCCTCAGAAACAAAGACATAGAGAGTGAAAAAATAAAGTTTTGTGTTTACAATGGTTAGTGATCATTATCTACATGGATACAAAGCTTAGCACTGTTTTGTAAGCACGCTCCCTGGAGTGTGTACACAGAGCACGCTCAAACGTAGGGTGGAAACTGATGGAACAGAACCAAAACGTGGTGATGTCAAGGGATGTTTAGTCTTTGCTCAGATGTGCTTCCAAAACATTACTGGCAGAGCCAAGAATCATCTAACGTTATTTCTTTATTTATAGAGTTCTTTTATGTACACAAGCATACAACCTTTTCTTATTAAGAAGCATTAAAAGTAATACAGGGCACGTTTCTCAATCCTTTTATCCAAGGACTTAAAAGTACTTTACAGACACACCCATTATGTCTTCGAACTAATCTCACTTGGCCCATTTCAGAGATGGGTAAAATCAAAACTTAAAAGTAGGAATCTAGAAACATTTATTTTCTACATTAATCACCAAGTCAGCCACCAAGAACCGACTGCTCTAAGTACTTCAGGTAAGAATCCACCTTCCAATGCAGGAGACTTAAGAGATGCAGGTTCGATCTCTGGGTTGGGAAGCTCCCTTGGAGGAGGGCATGGCAACCCACTCCAGTATTCCTGTCCAGAATCCATGAACAGAGAAGCCTGGCAGGCTATACTCCATAGCATCGCACAGAATTGGACGTGACTGAAGTGACTTAGCACGCACACACACCAGCAATGCACAAGGATTCTAATGTCTGCACACTCCTGTGAACACTTGGTTCTTTTTCTTCTTAAAAATAGTTGACATCTTTAGAGGTATGAGGTGTGGCATTACACTGTGGTCTAGAAAGAATATCTTGATTCCAAAATTACTTATACTAATTCCAGGTATTTTAGAGGATAGGGGTAGGGAGCAACAGTTGTATAGTGATAAGACACAAGTCCATGTTCTCCTTCCTTGGGTGCCATGTTCTACATGCTTCCTAATCACATTTCAGAGCTCATTATACCCGCATTCCAGGAAGCACATTTGCCTGGCTCTTATTCTCTCCTTTCTATGGTTCTCTTAAAGGTATCTATTTTTCTCAGGATTCCTTGATGGTCAGATGATGGTACAGAATTTTTTTAAAACACCAAAGATAAAAAAAGAAAACCAGCAAGTTTATCATAGCAGAGGGCAGGATTAAAGATGAAGGCACAGGATCTATGTTGTCCTTGGCTATATACATGGAGGATGGCAACTGCTCAATAAACATTATCATCAGCATTATTTTAAGTGGATGAAACATAAGAGCTCTACTCGGCAAATAATCAAGCACTTCTTAAAAATCATACATATTTAAGAAGTTTAAAAAAAAAAGGAAGAATCAGAAACCAGGAAGAGATGGTTAATTCAATGTTCCACCATCACAGAAGCCATGTCCTGGGCCTATGTGAATCGATCCACACGCACTGACCTATTTAGTCCTCACAGCAGCTCAAGGAGTTAGGACTGTTAACTCCCTTGTAAGGGAGAGAAGATGGAATTCCATGTCCTGTGCTTTTCCTCACTATTCTGTACTGCATGCCTGGTTAAAACCATTTCCAAAACTCTGCCCTGTCCAGCTATTCACATGGCAATTCTCAATGTCCTACACTTTCACAGAAAGCCTTCAACTCTAAAGATGCAGCTTATTTCCTATAGCAAAATTCCATCATTAAGACACTTAAGATGCCTGTTTTTCCCGACAGAAACCTTTCACATGTTAAACAAACCATTTATAATTGTGTTCTCAGAATTAAGTGGTTATCAGTGGGCAAAATAGTAGTACTTGAAGCTTAAATCCAGAAATCTTATCTGGAAAGGTTATTAAATCACACACACACAAAAGAAAGAAACTAACAACACAAAAAACCTGATAGCTAAAAAAAAAACCTGATAGCTGACAAACTAGCTGTGAAAATACCTGTACTTAAAAATACACTCTACTGGGGAGTACAATCAACACTTTCATACAACTAAAAAACAAGAAATCAAAAGAAATTAAACTTAGATGGTGTATAAAAAGAACACGTGAGAATGCTCTGATGTGCATACCTGAGGTATAATTGACATTTTCTTCCTTAAATCATGAAGACCAATTTCAGTTGTCAAGATCTTATCAATCCAGATTTTACCTTCGGGCTCCGACATTCTAAAAAGGGCAGCAATGAGAGAACTTTTTCCAGCTCCTGTTCTTCCCACAATGCCAATCTGTAAAGAGATCCAGGAGGGATTAAGGGATATGCAACAAACCTAGGAAAAGCCCTAGTTGTTGAAGATGAATTTTAAAAGGTCTACTAAGCATAGTCTCTCAAGTCCCTCAACTGTGGCACTGTTGAGATTTGGGGTCAGGTAATTCTTTGCTGGAGAAGGGAGGCTGTCCTGAGAATTGTAGGATGGCTACCAGTAGCCATGGAGTCTACCCATTCGATGACAGAAGCCATGTGTCAGGTGGTGTAAACCAAAAATGATAGACATTGACAAATGTGCCATGGTTAAGACCCCTTGTTCGAAGAACAGAATCAGGCCACAAGAAGTAAAAAGTCAGAAGCTTTCCAAGTGTTCCATCAGAATTCAACTTTTACATTAGTCATATTCCTAGTGTTTTGATATTTGAACATTGAGAATCATGTGAGCAATTTTGCAGATACGTCAACAAGCCATGTCAGAAGTCTTACATACAAACAAATATTCAAAGTTCCAGATTACTTTCAGTTAAGAGGAAGTATTCTTTGGTAGACAAACTAAATCACTTCCAGATAATAAATACCTAATGATTTGTCTTGAAACATCTTAAAATTTTAAAATGCAAGTCTCAGTGTCTTAAAAGGCAGTAACCAGTAGACAAAACACACATAATGAGGTCAACAAAAACAACAACACAAACAACACTTTCTATTTATATGGCACCTTTCATCTCAGCACATCAAAAGACAATTTACAAACCAATTAATACTTATAATTAAACCCTCGGAAGATATGTGTCAAGTATCAGCCAAGTTATTAAAATCTAAGCAGAGAAATTAAGTGCATTAACAATAAGATCAAAGATTCAATATAATGCATGTCAAATGCAGACCAGCAGTAAAATTTTATTGTAAAAACTGGTTAGTTGTCCAAATTCAAACATGTATGCAGAAGTTGGTCTTTTTTTACCAATTAGGTGGCCAACTACAAATTTCCTGGTGGGATATATGATATGCTTTCATGTGTGCTAAGTCACTTCAGTTGTTTCTGACACTCTGGAGCCTGCCAGACTCCTCTGACCATGGGATTCTACAGGCAAGAATACTGGAATAGATTGCCATTTCTTTCTCCAGGGGATTTTCCCAATCCAGCAATCGAACCTGGGTCTCCTGCATTGCAGGCAGGTTCTTTACTGAGTCACCAGGGAAGCCCATGCTATTAATATCAGCTATACTGAAACTGATGCATCTGTGTAAACTGGGATATTTGTAGACTGGGTAAATGGCCAAGATATGGCAGGGACACTGAGAGCTGCTCAGGGCTATAGGAATGCAATTTCTACACTCTAGTGAGGATAGGTAAGAATAGAACAACTCAAAGAAAACCCAGACCAGGCTATCTCTACCATTCACTTATCAAAACTATCATCTGCAAGTCTTTCCCAGGACACCAATGGGTTTGATGAATTGCCCATGGAGAGTGCCACCAGTGTCAGAGGTTTACATTCCTGAAACCAAAGACATTCAGAGAAAACCTTTACAGAGGTCTTGCTCAAATGCAATGCTGAGAAAAGAGGTCTCTTCGGGCCTGAGACTCTGAATTTCTGAGAGGCTCCCAGGTGGTGTAGGTGCTGCTGGCCCTGGCAACACAGTTGCAAGGAATTAGAAAGCCGGGACAATCTGGGAGTGAGGGGAGGGTTTGCTGAGGATATATTATGTAAAAAGGAGAAAAGGTAGGAAACTAATATTTTTGCACGTTATAGCAAGGTCTAGTAAGCATCTGTAAAAATGTATTATCCAAGTAATAGATCCGAGCGAGAAAAAAATAACAAACCAAAATCAATCTACCTCTAGAGCTGGAAAACGCTTTAAAATGGCCCAGTACTTTCTAAAATGATCAAATCAACCACAAAATCATCTAAATGAAAAATGCAGCCTGTGTTCAGAATCTACTCAGAAAGTCTACAGTGCTATTTACCTCATTTTGGTTCTTTATTTTTACTTGCTATTTCTTCTATGAATTAGAAACCAGCGTAATACCTATTAATTTTTCCCATTTACTTCTGGGAATCGCGACAGCAGAGAAAATGAGAGAAAGAGAATTAAAGCCCCAGTTGTGCTAGGCTGGCTCACTCCCACGTCCCCCCCACTCCCAGCTCTCAATCAAATCAAACACTAAGGGGGTGTCCTGGAGTGACGGGGGCTGGGACAGGTGAGCAGGAGGGGAAACCTGAGAAGTACACAGGTGGAGTGAAATGACTTCATGAACACACTGCCTGAGTGTCATCTCCAAACACAGAAATGAAGCTAACGGTGATATTGACAGTGGACTGAGACACAGACCAAAAGTCACATTATTGCAGTTTTTAATTCACTCTCCAGACTCAATTTTCTTACATACATTTTAGAAGCTTGGATAGATCTATGATTTGGGGATTTTAAGATGGAAGAATGCACGTAGCTTATGTTCCTAAGCTGTATTTCAGCTTCTTAGATAATTCATACTTTATGGCTTTTGGCGAATTTGAGATGGGTAAATTAACAGAATTACGTATACAACAAGAAATATGGTGGACACAATGTCTGCAAGCAAGCAAACCTCACTTCCTTCCCAATCTACCAGCCAGCTTTTGCTGTGTGACTAACTGAAGCTTCTCCCTGCATATCATTTGGGCGTTAAATTGAATACTCTTTAGCGTCACAAGGGTATCATTCATTAAATTACAGCTCCAATCCACTAGATGGGTCTGTGGTGGGAAGAGTTTTAAAGAGCAGTTAAATACCAACTATTTAACATGGTAGGTAATAGGTTATTTACGCAGTTGTGCTGTGTGTGTGTTTTGGTTACTGGTTGTTCACAACTATGTGTTACTCATTCACTTTCCCAGCGGGGAGTCTCTCAGCACACTCTGTGTGCCCTAAAAAATACAATTTTGCGGGGGAACAGAGATGAAAATAAGATGCTCTCTGATCTTTAAGAAGCATTAGGGATCTGTGAGATACAGACCCCAAATTACAAAGTATGTCAAAGATGCCATCAATTAACTGTGGTAAAGTACAGCCGAAACACTAACCAACTTAGCCATTTTTAGGTGGACACTTTGATGTCCCTCATGAATATTTTCCCCCTTGTAAAACTGAAACTCTGTATACATTATACAACAAAAACCAATTCCCCTTGCTCAGGTCATGCAACTACCATCCAATTTTCTTTCTTATGGATCTGACTACTCTAGGAAAGCTCAAGTAAGCGGAATCCTACAGTGCTGGTGCCTTTTATGTCTGCCTTACATCATTAACCTGATGTCCTTAGATCGGAAATTTTCTTCCTTTTTCAGGCTGAATAATGTTTAATTGTGAAGATATACCACACTTTTTAATCCAGTCACCTGTCATTTTCTTTAGACATGAGACACTGAGGAAGAACTGAGTGTCTTACAGAAGCAGACACACTAGAGTCAGCTCAGAAAATGAGGAGCCATTCACCGGCCAGGTGACGAGGGGAAGGGTCTCTGAGGTAGAGGACAGCATGTGCAGGGGGAGCTGGGAGGACACCAAGCTTCGGGAGAACCTACAGATGACCCGAGTGCAGGGAGTATGTGAACACCAGAACTTGAAGCTAGAGGGGCAGGTGGGGCACAAGGTAGGCAGGGAAGAGGTTCCTACCACCAAGTCCACTCTCACTTAAGCCTCTTCCAAGAGCCTGCCCTGGTTCTGACTGACACACCGCTCATCAAGCCAACAGCAGGTGTGGGTCTAAATGTTCACAGGTAAACTGTTCAAGAAGGAAGTGGCTGAAACAGACCTTTTCTTTTGACTTAATGAGCGCAGTCAGGTGCTTCAATACCAGAGGCCCATCTAGGCTGTATGAGAAGTTCACATTGTCAAAGATGATCACGCCTTCATGGGGCCAGGACGGCAGCGGGCGTTTCTCGTATTCCCAGGGTGCTTCTTTTTCCAGATCTGTATACTCAATCACCCTTTCCACTGAAATCATCTGAAACACAGGAACAGAGGGTCTCATTAATGGATGTCAGATTATGAATGAAACTTCTTTTGTATCTTTATATGTGCATTTCTATAGTTAAGAATACCTCAGGTCTTAGCATCTACAAAAAACAGAGGTACTCCCTCTACAAAAGACAGAAGTACTAGTTTAAAGAGCATACACATTTATTATGGCTACCATGTTCAACATTATATCAAGACTAAATGACCTAGATAGATTGAATACTCTAAGATATCCAATTTTCATATATACGCTTTTTAAAATAGAAAACCTTGTCAATGAAAATAGTATGTATGGACAGAAATCATTATTAATACTTTGCTATAGAGGGATCATCTGTTATAGATGAATAGAACTGGATGGTCACTACATTTCATTTTAATAATTAGCTACTTTCTACTCTATTAGAGAGTGAAATAGACAAAATTCAGTTTCATCATTTTTCTCTCTTTAGGAGAAAATGAAAATATTCAAAACGGAAGCAATTTACATATTGACTAAGGCCTCCTAAACAAATATAACTCGATACCTTTGATAGTACTTTCCAAAAGAAGGGCCTCAGTAAGTTCAGGCATTCAACACATACAAGGAGACATTCTAAAATGGGGATGGTGGGGAATAATTAAATTAATTGAGCAAACAAACCTCAATACTAAATTCTTAAACTATTATGTAACAAATGTAAACAAGCCTCTAAGAAATAAGCTGTATCTTCTGCAGGATGTCAGAAACTCCCTCCTACAGAGGCATGTATTAAATTTGAAGACAGCTTGTGATGAATATAAAACCAGCTGACGTGGCATACATAAGACTGAGAAAAGATGTATATATTTTATTTTAAATAAATGTTAAACAGATGCTGGAAGGATCTAACAAACCCTGTTAGCTATGATGTAAAAGAGGGTTTTTTAACATAATAATTGCCTTTGTGTCATTTAACGTTAAGGAAAAGGCTAAAAGGTAACATCACCATATTTTCAACTTCAGCACTTTGCCTGACGCACCACTGGAACATCCCCATGAGCATGAGGGCATAGGACAGGGCCAGGCCAACCTGCCCAGCGTCCAAAGCTAAATGAGGAAGAAGAAAGGAAACATTTCAGTCCCACTGTTAACCCTGAGCTGGGCTCCTGTCACTGTGCCTAGACTTCTCGATAATATTTAAATCACTGGCACATAGATAGTATATACTTAGTTATATACTTAGTTATATATATATATAGTATTTATATATAGTATATACTTAGTTATACTTTTACTAACTGTTGATAGAGACCGAGAAAGAAAAGTAAAAAAAAAACAAAACAAGAAGAAAAAAAACAACCACTATGAACACAGAAAACTATTAAAACTGCCTTGCAGACGCCGCCACCCCGGAGCCTTCCTTGCTGTCTAGCCATGGTCAACCCCACCGTCGTCTTCGACATCGCTGTCGACGGCGAGCCCTTGGGCCGCGTCTCTTTTGAGCTGTTTGCAGACAAAGTTCCAAAGACAGCAGAAAACTTTCGTGCTTTGAGCACTGGGGAGAAAGGATTTGGTTATAAAGGTTCCTGCTTTCACAGAATAATTCCGGGATTTATGGGCCAGGGTGGTGACTTCACACGCCATAATGGTACTGGTGGCAAGTCCATCTATGGCGAGAAATTTGACGATGAGAATTTCATCCTGAAGCATACAGGTCCTGGCATCTTGTCCATGGCAAATGCTGGCCCCAACACAAACGGTTCCCAGTTTTTCATCTGCACTGCCAAGACTGAGTGGTTGGATGGCAAGCATGTGGTCTTTGGCAAGGTGAAAGAGGGCATGAATATTGTGGAAGCCATGGAGCGCTTTGGGTCCAGGAATGGCAAGACCAGCAAGAAGATCACCATTGCTGACTGTGGACAAATCTAATAAATTTGACTTGTGTTTTACTTAACCACCAGACCATTCCTTCTGTAGCCCAGGAGAGCACCCCTTCACCCCCATCTGCTCGAAATATCCCATAATCTTTGTGCTCTCGCTACAGTTCTTTGGGTTCCATATTTTCCTTATCCCCC